>NW_010545479.1:0-72593 GCF_000687285.1 Phaethon lepturus
AGAAATTAGATGGGAAAGTGCCTTAATAGAAAAGTTCCCAGCCTTTCATTCCCTAAGCACTCAAAAGAAAAGCAGACGCAAAGTTTTTGAACCTATTTGCCTGTCCTGGGTGGTTATTATTGGAAAACACCGTACCAAATAAAGAAAAGTGACAGTGCCAGCAGAGGCAAAGGAATGACAAAAGGTGATTGTCCTAAAGCTAGAAAAGGAGGAGAGTTTCTTATTGTGGAAATCTAGACTTCCCGAGAGAATTCCTCTGCTGATTTTAGAAGTAGATCTTTTCACTAAATATTTTGTTAAGGAAGGCATGCCTTCACATATGCCTTTAGTTAGCTTAAAAGAACGCACACTAGCAAACCTATTGTGTTTCTCAAGCTGTCTAAAAATACTTCTTGGAAGGGAGTAGAAGCACACTGACATGGCTTTAATTAAAGAAATGACCTGGTAAGGTAGACAGCAAATCTGGTCTGCTGGCCAGCTGAACTGTTCCCGCACTGCAGAGCTCTATAAGCCTAGGTTATATTTAATCAAGAAAGCATTTTCCTTTCATGCTATTTCTTACTGCATCTACTTACTACAAAAGATACTGCAGCCAACTTTTGCATGCTTCAGCTCTTCCTCAGTTCAGTGAGAGCTTTGCTCAAGTCAGAGGAAATTTGTGGATTCCTATATTTTGCTAAAGCCAGAAGGGACCCCTTTGCTCATACATCTTCACCTCTTCCATCACCCAGGCCAGTGAGCCTCTGTTACAACTTCTCTGTGGGTGGGAAATAGCTTTCTTTACCTAAGCCACCACTAACAGGCCCTATAGCTTGTGACTGACTTGGGACATATTTTTCAAGAACACATTCTTGAATTGAGGGAGGAACATGAGCCCTGATGTAAATGGTTTTACTTGAACATGCATGTTTCTTCTGCAGCCTTTCCGCTCTGTCTGTTTTAACAGCAAAGGAATGTGATGTTGCCGCAATTTCCAACAAAATGGTATTTGATGTCATGAGTGCAGAAGGAATGTGACAACACAATTCCTCTTCCCTGTTCTCACCGTGCAAAATTCACAGATCACTCAGATAAAGAGGCAGACTCAGATTCCTGCTCAAATGGTTAGCTCTACTTTACCTGGATTTTCTGAAAAGGAGACTTCTGTATACAAGCATCAGCTTGGCTGGTTTATGATTTTTCCCCTCACACTCAATGCCTGCTCAGCTAGCACCAGCCTGATGCACTGTTTACAAAGAAACAAGCCCTCCATTTGCTCTAGCCAGTGGAAAGTGACCCAAGACATTTATTGGACTCAGGTGCTTGGTTTTCCTTGGTCATTAACTCCTGAGAATGGTCAGAAATGTTTCCTTATTACTTCACCAGCCTCCGCATAGATCTTTGCATTTGCACAAAAATCCTGGATGGAGGGAGGGAAGGAGAGAAGGAGAAGAATCCAGCTCCTGCAGTCCTAGGTGAGTGTTGGATCAGACACAAGCACACCCACATGAAGGTGAGAAGCAAAGCTCCCAGCTTGAGGGGGAAGCCTCAGCAGCTTGTGCTTCTGGCAGCAACAGGGCACACTGCTACTGCAGCTAACCCAGCCCTGCCATCAAAGCTAAAACTCCTCAGAGAGCTGGTGGGGTAGGGAGGCATTCAGCAGCTGCTGGGGAGATTGGCCTCCACTGCAAAAGTGCCCTCCCTGATGACCGTTTAATCATGACACCCAGAGAGACCTCTCCCTATCCTCTCATGCCCGCTATGCTTCCAGACATTACTATATTCAAAAGGAAAATTAATAGATTCTCCTACTTTTTATTCCTTGCGTAAAACACAAATATGTAGAAGCCAAGCAGGTAGAAAGTTACTCATGCAAAGACAGTAACACAGAATTGGGGTGCCCTCAGACAACCACAGCTGTACCCACAGAGTAGGTCCTCAGAGCATTGTAAAAGAGAAACGTGCCCAAGTAACACACACAGCTGCCCTTAATCCTTGTGTGTTTCTGGCTAAACCAGCATCTCCCTGGGGCCGGTGCCATCCCAGTGCCAGGCACAGCAGAGCTGCATCCCATGACAGGACTCCTGGGCTGGGCAGCAGTTCCAATTAAAAACACTTGCCTGGGGAGCAGTGGTGTCTGGGCATCTCTCAGACTGTGTTGATTTATTCTCCCCGCAGCCCTGTGAGGTGAGAAAAATACTTGTCTGCACTTTTTGCACAGGAAAATTCAGGCATCAAAAGGTTACCAAGTAGGTGTGTACAACCCAGAGGCTTCCCTCCTTTTTCACTAGAGGCACACTGCACTGGTTAGAGCTGGCCTGGGGGAAGAGGTTACTGCTCCAGCCCTTTGCCACCCATCTGACAGCAGCCTGGTGTTAGAGCTTACTGGCTTTTCAGTTTTGCTGGTAACAGTGCTGTTTCCTAACAACTCCAGGCAAAATAATCCTCCTCATCTTTACTGAATTCTTTCCTCCCCCTCTGCACCTCCCCCTGCCCCAGGTCATCATTCTGGGAATGGACTACATGAGAAAAAGGAACTAAAATACTCAAATATGGCTATAGGTTCTGAATACAATTTGGGAGATTTTTAAAAAATGCTTAAGTTATTAAGGACTCACTGACTCCAACAGATCTACTCCAGCCATCCCAAGTCCTGCTTCCACACCACTCGTACTTACAAATGTTGCATCAAAAATCTCAAAGACAGCACGAGGACATAAATGCACTTTTCTTCCCTTCACCAACTCCCCTTGCAGGGCCTCCTGTTTCTTTTGCAAAGCCTTGAACAGCTGATGTGACTTTGACTGGAGGCTTTGCAGAGCCCGACAGGTCTGGTGCAGGCATTAGTAATCCTAGAGCCACGGCATCCTATGGCAGGCAGGAGCTGGCAGGTACTGAAAAGATGTAAAGAAAATTTGCTAAAAGTCAGAGCACTAGTCTGGGGTTTTTTTTTTTGCAGAGCTCTAGATTTTCAGAGCTCCCCTCCTCTTAGCTGACATATGTCTCTGCAGAGTGATGGGTGTCACTGTTTGGGGGAGCTGGGTGAACAAGGAGGAGCTTTGGGGGAAACGCAAACATGTGAAGACAGGGAGACACAGCCAACAACTGCAAAGTCACCAAATGAGAAGCAGTCTTAACTGTGAGTGCTTATTTAGTGTAACTGTATGTTGTAACTGTATGTATATAGTCAAGCACATGCATTTGTATATATTATGTTCTCTAGCATCTATATCCAACAGAGACATGTAAAGCTGCATTTTCACACACCTCTGCTATATCCTTTCACATACTCACAGCATTGCCAAAATTTATGCGCTAAAAGAACAGGGCAAGACTTAATGCTACAGACAGCTTTAAAAAACATAGCCTACAAACACAACTAATTTTGTATTTTTAGTGCTTCAGAGGTGCCAGAACATGAAAATGAGCTCACAGACTCAGACCCAACTGAGCATTCAGACATCTCCAGCTGATTCTGGTAATTCTGCACTACTCCAACATATAATCAGCCTTGCCCATAGGCGATAAAGAAATAAATTCTGCATTTTTCTCCCCTAAAAGTATGACACCTAAACTGCCCGCCCCTTTTTTTCCCCTCCTTTCAACAGCTTCTGCATCTGTTAAAGTATCTTATAAGGGTGCAGAAACAAAAAGAAATTTGTCAGTGCCCTCCTGCTTCAGCATAACTAGCTGCCGCTTGAAGAATTATTATATAATTATTATAACTATATAACATGCAGTAAAAGAAACCGTCACTGAAAATGAAAGTTTTTCATAAAGCCCCTTTACTTTTGTTCAGTGGAAACTCATTTAAACTTGATTTATTGCACCTCAGAATTTAAAGCTTCAGATGAGATTAATGGGCTGTTTTCTGGTTACATCATCTTCATGGATTGTCAAGACAAGCCTACACTGAAATCACAAAGGAAAGTTTGGTTATAGTCCCCTGTTAAAACACTGGAGTGACTGCTGTTTCTAAGTAACTCAGTTGGATAACATAACAGATAGGCTTCATGAGAAATAAATATGGAATTTCCACTGTATTAGAACAGCGAGCTGTAGCAATGTTTTACATTACAGGAACAGGCTATATATTTTTAAATACATCAGACATGACTCATTCTTTAGTCCATGCTCTGATTGGCTGAGAGAACATTTTTTCCCCCTTTTGGACTGTATTTTCCTTTGTGAGTTTGGGCACTATACTTACCCTTTCTAGTATGGTTAGGTTGTAATTCAACAGCGATAGTGGATAGGCTGGAGGGGGAGGATTTTCAAAGGCAGAAAAGATTGCCACATATCCTACTGCTGCAATCGAAAGCCAAAGTGTAGGGACAAGCAACACTTAAAGTGTTTATTTATATTGCAGTATATAGACAGACACCTTGGAGTTTGGATCCCATAGGTTGAAAGCCAGCAAAGCCATCCTCCTACCCTCCAAGTGAAAGTGTTCTTAATTGCTGTTGTAAAAAAAGTGAAGGTTTAGTCCACAACCATATTCTTGGAAGAAAGGTCAAAATTGTCCAGCACTGCAGTTTTGATGCATTTTGTTGTTCTGAGATTTCCTTAAGGCTAGACAGTAATTTCCATCAGATATCCATATTGGCACATAAAGAAGAGTGAAAACCAACTGCAAGTCACACCATCAACCACCAAAGCCTTAAGACCAGATCACAAGCGGCACATGAGGGCTCAAGCACCCACCCAGAATGACTAGGAGGAAGAAGGAGAGAGGACAGGGTTCTCCCCTGAACCACCCTGCAAAGAGAAATTCTCAACGATTTATGAGACAGGTCCTTGCAAAAAGCTGCATCTGCTGCTCAGCCGGTAACAGAGACGCCTGTTTTAAGGTGGGAACCTCCCCCATAGGTCTGACAGGCTCCACGCATTTTAGCGGCTTGACGGGCTTCCAGGAACGCAGTCTGAAGCCAATAAATAAATAGCTTAGTAAATATAAGATGCAAAGAACAATACTGTTTGTTAACGTACATCCAACCAATACAGATAGCCAAGCAATTGGATTTGGCTTAGTTTCCATGTAATTTCAATCCCTAGAGGTATCTAGTTTAGAAAGCAAATTTCTTTACAGTGAAATGGATTTGGCAGCCTCACTGCAAATGAAGTTCATCTTCAGGGCAAATAAAAAAACCCCACACCACCCTCCAAACCCTGCTAAGCAGTTGCTGTGTAATTTATGTCAAATTATTGGTTGCTAGGAGGAAAAGATCCAGATTTGCCCACATTTACTACAGAAAAGGGATTATAGATCTTCCATTCAGCCCATCAGAATCATTATCAGAGCTGCTACTTATTCTGCCAAATGCCTGATAGATGACCTTCGGGGGGTTTTGTCCTTAGAGGTTTCATTTCTTTAACAGCCTTGTTTAAACCATGGAGAAGAACATCAGCTGACTGTAAGGCTGAGCCATACATGGAGCTCTTGGAGGACCAATAAAATCAGACTATTTGGGCCTATAAACATCTCAGATTTTTAAATCTCCAGAGGAGAAAGTGTGAGAAAGTGCAATAAAAACAGAAAAATAGATATTTCTCAAAGATATAAACAAAACAGGAAAAAAGGAAATTAAAACAGACTTTAAAATATATACTTCCCCCCCACAAATAAGTTTTTAGACTTCTTTTGAGGTTTATGGTGAACCAGCTTTGCTTCCTATCCTGCTGTAAAGATCTCACATTCAAGCAGGAGTCAGGGTTAGTCAGAAATTAGTAGCACTACAATTTTCTTCACAAATTGACATCAATAGAAGTGCTCATGCTTCGCTTGGTCTCAGATTTGATCTGAAGGAATTATGGGATCCTACCGGATAAACAAAAGCCAGATAGCAACACAAGCCTGTGTGTTCAGAACTATTATTTTTTTCCAAAAGGATAAATCTTTGTAACACACATCAGAGCTAGATATAACAGCTGCTCGCATTTTCTTTGCATGGGTTGGAAGTACACAGTAAAGCAGCACACAGAGTAATTAAGACCAAGACTGAAAGCCAGCACGTTTATGGGCCCGAGTAGACATTTCTCAGTAGTTCATAGGGTTTACCATAAATTTACATGTTTAACTGAGACTGTTCACTGGGAGGGGTTTTTCTTCTGCTTTTACAGATTTTTCTAATGTAAGAAAATAATTCATGAAAAACCAATATGTCGCAGCACAGGATTCTGCAGCTCTGCTCTGGCAGAAGTGCTGGGACAAGCAGAAATTAAGTTTAGCTGCCTAGTGCTGTTGACCAAAGATTTCTAGATTGTGGCTCATGACTTGACCTGCGGTTTACAAAGTAGTAGCCTGTGGTCTGGGCACAGGCAAGCAGCAACAGGGTCCTCATTCTTCTCCTTTCTGTCCACCTGCTCCCTCTCATTAAACCAGGGCTCAAACTGTGCTCAGAAGGTGCTTATCGGTCCTTGTAATGGAAAGGCTGATAGCCATTGCTCCAGTTGCTGAAAAGAGGCCACCTAATCACCGGTGGGAGTGGAGGTGATCCTTACTTTGTGAGTTGACCTTGGAGTCGTCTATGATCTTGGATGAGACCTGTCATGGACTGAAGATATAGCTGTTCAGGACAACAGTTGAAGTTCTGCAGCATCAGCTGGCATAATTATGTGGTTTACCTCACATGGGCTGTCTCCCTTCCTCTCCAGACCAAGATGCCCTTGGAAACTTCAACCCACTAGCATGCCTGCCTTGCCATGCCCCACCAGGCTCAAGCTGGACACTTGGTCATTGCAGGCACAGAAGCTACCAGAGTAGGAGCATGGTAAAGCTGGCAGGATGCAAAGTCAGCTCTGATCCAGATGCCGCAACACCACCTTCGCAAAACTTTTGTGCACTGTATGGTGCAAAATACATTAGCCTTGTTTTTGAATTAAAGCGAGTGCATCCACATGTTCTGCAAGTATCAGGTACTCTACAAGCAGGGGGAATCATTTCTACTGTATGGAAATTCCCTTAGTCTTAGGGTCTCCTAGAAGATCTAATCAGCATGGTAGGAACTGAGAAAAGCCAAGGGGATTTTCATCTGCATTTATCAGTATAGGGGCCTGGGCAACTGCCTCCACCACCCAAGCATAAAAGGTCCCCTACTCTCCAATACAAGTGGACAGCAGGACAACACCCCATTGAGCAGGTATAAGTTTGCTTTCAGGTAACCATTAACAGGAGCTCAACATACAAACAGCTCCTCTTTCTACCCGCTCCTCTAAACCACACACAGGGGCAAACTCCAGTGGTGAGCATAGTTACAGTGCAGGGTGTGCCCAGTCTTCCCCTTGACCTTCATTTTGCGCAGGGTACAGCCATTTTCAGCAGCATTACTTAATACCCCTAACACCACCCCTGTTTTCTCATGGGGAGACATGGCCCTGCGAGAGCACATGTGAAGCTGGCTTCTGCTTTGCCATAATTCCCAAGTAGATTTTCCTTTGACTCAGGAAAATATGGGTGTGGGTTTTTTTCTATACAGCCTATGGAGGCTGTACAAAGGATATATTTGGAACCAACAAATCTGATCAATACATTGAGTCAAGAACTTAAGGGCCCTATTCTGGACTGATTATTATGTGATTTTATATGTACTAACTCTGAAAATGTTCTTAAGCGCTTCATGTGCTATTTAACAGGAGGCTCCACACCCAGCAGAAATGTAACCTTCAAAATACACATACTGATCTACAAGGCTGTGTAAAGACAGTTGGGTGAAACTTTGCAATTTTTGGCCACTTTGGTCAAGAAAAATGCAGCTAAGGCTGTAGCTTGTTTAAACCAGAATCACTGTGGAAATACGTACAAGCTACACTGATTTGTCAGAATTTCTGGTCTTTGATAGTCTTAAATATATATTGGTAGTAGCTGTGTTTGCTAAGCAGCCAGGCACTTTCATTGTACCTGTTAACTGCACCCAAGTGAAATGCATTTTAAGAGTCCCATAGAGAAATAATCCCTTTTCTATTCTATATATTCAGAGACCTTGTTCACAGGGGCTTCTCTTCAACAAAATGCCATCATGAATCACAGGCACTGGTTTTTTCCTGTTACTCGTAAAATTTTATCCTTGTAATTAGTGCAAATTCACTAATATGAATGAAAACACAATTAAGAAAACTTCATGCTAGCCCACCACCGACTCCTTGATAACCACTTCAACACATATACACGTAGCTGGTTATTTCATGTATGCATGCTGTTTGCAAAGTATTCCATAGTAACCAAGAGAATTCGGAGGGATGAATCACCTCAATACAAGCTCTGTTACAGGCCAGCAAAAGAAGGAGGGAAAAGCCAACCTAAACAGCACAGGTAATTGATCTCAAATTCTTCTGTTTATACACCCAGTGCCCTGAAGGCACATTGCAAGTCCCTCCAGATTGCATCTCTTCCCCACGTTTCCTTAGAGACAGGGGTGAATCAGCCTGGAGAAAAGCAGCTGGAGCCGATAAAAATTCCAGAGGGATAACCTGGCCCCTCCACCTCTTTGCCTAAGACTTCCAGAGCAGGACTCTGCTTTCTCCTGTTACTTCAACCTCAGGGCCTGCTGTTTTGAGGGAGGAATGCAACACCATCACACTAAAACTGCAAGCATCTCAGGGGGGTTCCTCTTTCTGAGATTTCAGCCGTTTCCCTATTTTCCCATGCTTTGTTTATCCTCCGGTATCTGTTGTTAAGCGAATGGCTCAGGCAGTCCTGTTGGTCTGTTCCTGCAGCTTCACTAATGTACAATCTGAGCTCCTCGATTAATTAATTTCCTCTGTCCCTATGACATACAGAATTATTAATATCCTGGCGAGGTGCTTAGGGACCAAAGATACAGGCTTCATTTGCAGCCCACAGGATCAGAGGCAAGCTCTCATTGCACTGGATCAGGACCAGGAACCATACAGAGCTGAAATTTTATTCCCCAGTCCAGGCTCTTCATCTTCAGCACATTTCACCTCTAGCTATAACTTGGGGGTTACTTAAGCAATAAAAGATAGTCCTGTTCAGATCCTCTCCCTTCCAAGCTCATCACATCTGAAGAGATGCTCTGCTTGGTGTGAAATGCCCTAAATCAGCAATAGAGGACATGAGATGCAGCCATACTTGAAAGGCATGAGAAAATATTCATCTGAAAGCTGCACAATTTCTGAACCTGTGGACCTTCTGTAAATGCCATCCAAATAACAGGTTAATTTTATTCAGAAAGCAGAGGAATCACAGAAGGGTCAGGGTATGTAAATACAATTAAAACTAAAAGAAACAAATGCCTTCAAAAGAAATATTTGTTATCAGTTGCTTCTTGTGTTAGAGGTAGTGATCAGTGGCCAAAGAAATATTTTCAGTTGTCTCAGACAATCCTTTTAAATTTTTGTGCTTTAATTTGTATGTTACCTTTATCTCTAATGAACTTAATACAACCTACTAACTTATATTTTATTCTAAGTTCTAAGCCTCTAAGCTACTACTACACAGCACCAGACACCACAGATGTGTATTTAACACGTTAATATGTAACAGGTTCCATTCATAAGCCTCAATATATTCTGTAGCACAACACAGCCAGAGTCAGATCTGCTGTAATTAGCTGAGGCTGCATTCAGGCAAAATGAAAGTCAGCCTTCTTGCGTCTCTTTCTGGGGAAAGCCTTTGAAATCCACAGCAGACCGGAAAAAAAAAAAAAAAAAAAAAGTTCCCTCCTACTCCTTCCAATTTCAGCAAGTTGCCTTTTTTTTTTCATTCATGAGCATAGAATCTATTAATAAAATTGCTGAATGAGAATGCTTAACCCCAAAAAGTGACACATACCTTATGCTTTGCAAGCCAGCATGACAACAGTCAAAACAGAAATCAGCCTTTCAATACCTTAGCACATAACGCTGTCTGCAGTTTAAAAAAATATATCAGACAACATCGTATCAGTTGCAGACAGATGAGTCACTAGAAAGCTTGAGACAAGCAGACCTAGAGTCACCTCCAGCCTGCAAAACACTTCCCGTCTTTAATAAAAAGTGGTGGAGGATTCTGTCAGTGAAGCAAAACGCCTGGCAGACAGATGCACAGGGCAAGAGCCCTGTGCTTCCCATCCCCTCCCGGGAAGGGGGGGACCGAGGGCGAAGAGGAACAACAGCAGGAGGAAAGGGAGAATGAGTTTCTCTCTGGCAGGCCTGCAGTTGGTAGAGCAACAAGATTTGCCCCTGAAAAAAGGATTGTGAAAACAGCCCTCACAAGAAAAACATGGGATGAGGCGCAGAGGTTTTGGGCTAAAAGGTAACAAAAGCTTTGGCTGGTTGGATTTCTTACTTCGGGTTCATCAAGCAAACCTGACATTTTGCTTTTCCCCCTTCTCCCAAGGCTTTGTGCCAGCAAGCACTAGTATCTAGCAAAGTGACTCCATGTGTTACAGCAAGCAGTGCTAGAGGGCTCACAGGAAGATTTGGGCATCTCTCTGCCTTTAGCAGGATCAGTCTGAGTGCAAAAACCTTCTCCTCGCTCCCCGGCCTCTTAACAAACCAGCAAAATACACAATTTTCAGGTCCTGTATTGTCTTTAATTGAGAGCAGTGCAAAGAAGAGGGAATGTTGGTCTCCTCAGCTAAAGGGATCCCCCTCTCCTGGTGGTGGAGACCTCCCAGGTGGGATTCATATCACAGCCTTCCTAAACCTACAGCATGAACACCTTTGGTTAAAACCTACTCCTCTCTTGACTCAGCTTTATTTACATGGTTCCTCTGTTGACAAAGTCTTCACCAGTCCTTCCCTTCCATATTTTCAGCAAAGAAAGGAGAAATATAGACAAAATTTCTGCAGCTGAACTTCTCTAAAGTAATTATCATTAAAAAAAAAATCAGGAAAAACAACTCCCATCACTACCTCTTCTTGTACTTCTCAGATCCCTCTTATAGGTTTTAAAGAAAAAGGGGCTGTACAACCTCAGACATGTCCTTTGCTGTAAAGGCTGTTAGACCTCAGGCCTGCTCATGTCCTGCCCTTTGCTACCATCTTCCCTTGGCAGCTCTGCCCCGCAGCAGCGAGCCTGCCTCGAGATGCTTTCAGGGTGGAGCAGGTAGGGCACAGCTCCCAGCCCCTGGAAAAACAACTCCAAAGGTTTGGCTTGCTAGTTTTCCAATAGATCCACACCCATCACAAAGCAGCGCTCAAGGGCAACCAAGCCCAAGGAGGGAGGGGGGAAAAGGGTAGACAGGCTTAAACCAGGGCAGTTTGCCAGAAGTGAAATCAAGCACCTGCAGCCAGGTGAGCCCCTGGGCTGCTGCACATCTGCATGATTCTCATACACAGCTAGGGTATAAGCTTGAATTTGTCAGGCCTGTTGACAAAGTTATTTCTTTTGGACAGCTTGCTGCAGTCAGAAACAGCCTTTACTGCCTTCGCTACCTCCGAGCGGCTGCGGAGGGAGATGGTCAGTCTAAGAGTGCCTCTGTCTTCAGAGACCAGCTGAGGTGCTGGACACAGGCTATGCCGTGTCCGGGCAGGGGAAAAACACCCAGGCAGGTGAGGAGTGATACACTGAGCAGGGTGGCCTTGCCAGCCACATTAGGGTGGGTGAGAGGAAGAGCAGAGGTGGGCAGCCTGAGCAAGCGACTTTGCAGTCTGGGGAAAGAGAGAGAAGGAGAAGTTACATAGAGAGAGAGGAATGTGTTTTACCTTTCATTTAAAGCTAGAGACACAGGGAGGCATTTTTCTCACCCACAGACAATTCTGAGTTCAAAAAAGCCAGATGCAACCACTGGATTTATAAATATATAAAAATCTGAGCACAAGCGCAGGACCTCTTTGATAAATAACACACTGAAGGGTGGTTCAGCCCTAGCTCAGGCAGGGCCCCTTATCTGACCCTGAGCAAGTCTCTAATGGCCTTAGGTTTCTCCCATCTGAAAAATAAAGCAAGCTTCCTTATCACCCAGAGGTGAGGGGCCAAGAGGAACAAAATGAAAATAAGTGACAATGAGATAGAGAAAAGGGTAAGACACTTGAGAAGAATAGTACAGGATCCATTTGTTCTGAAACAAACAGCTCAACTCTAAGCAACCATAAACATTTGGGGTTTTAAAGCATTATCAGTGTGTGTTATTGCTACCCCTCTCCCATCTTTAGTTTTGGGGTAGGTTTTTTTTGGTTTTGCTTCTTTTCACCCCTTACCAAGATCAGGTCCAGTGTGCTAGGCACAGGAGAGGTGTATATCAAGACATCGGTCCTAAATATTGCAGAGCTTAAAACAAGTGAAGAGGGAAGGAACATGCACCAGTACACTGCAGAAAGCCCATGAGTTGTCCAACACCACCTAACTGGAGAACATTCATCCAGGAATGTACCTGCCACAGATACTGTATGGTCAATATGCCCTTTTTTGCAGCCCACTGAACAGCCATGAATGGCTAAGGGCTGCATCAACATAGCGACAGAATTCACATCTATTTGTTACTAATTGTAGAGTGTTCAAATTCAGGTAGCCAGGCTTGGGAATTCACATACAGTCCCCTTGCCCCCTTATATCTGAGGCAGGATCCTCAAATTTTTCCCTGTTTTAAAACATCTCTTGAAATTTTGTGGTTGCTGCCGGTTTTGTACATTAGCTGGGTAGCCGTCCAGACTCATGTCACTCAACACATCACCCTATCTCTAAGCCAGCCCAGTGCAGACACTTTCTGTCCAAGGAAAACAGGACTCTGACTCTCATGGTTATCACTGCTTAGCCTGACAGCCAGCTCTTGACTGACCTTCCCACAGATGATTTGTGCTTCACTACTCCCTGACCTGTCAGGCATTCCCACCTAGGGAGCAAGAAACTCACCTTAAACCTGGAAACTGCCTCCTAAGTTAAACTACAATTAGTTATTTTTCAGTCACCAAATTATCCCCTGGCTAAAAGTTTCTAATAAGAAACCAGAGCTTCCAAATCCTTTTTAGCTACATGGGATAAAGCAGCCCCAAATCAATTTCCTTTATGGGCATCTGTCAAATGTTTCTTTTTTTGTTAGGATGGGGTAAGTGGCTTTTTGCCCTTGTTTCAGTGGAGCTGGAGAGGCTCCCCATCCCCAGTGAGGCTTCCCAACCACCAGCTAACCATTTCCCTGCCATCTTACAGCTGCTCAGGCTCTCAATAGAGCTTGAAACAAAATTGAATGCTCATTCAAAGCACTCTACAGATAATAGTTAAACTCCTCAACATATGGAGTTATTATTGTTCTACTCTTGTCTGAAGGGATTTCCCCACAAAACTCAGGTCCTGAATGAATAAGGAATGGAGTACCCAGTGCTGTTCCCTTGGGGACACTCGGCCATGCAACATCACAGGGAATAGCTCTGGCTACACTCTACTCTGCAGTGGAAGATGGGGAAAAAAATTACCAAGTATTAACTCCTATGTGCATCACTGATCCCACTCACAATCTCAAGCATCCCCCCTTTCTACCTGTTAAGTTCCAAAGAAAAAAATATGCTGTTTTTCCTGTGAAAAACATCACCTCATAAGAAGTTGTGTTTAAAAACCCAAATGCTATTTTTTTTTTAAAAATCCACATGTGAAAAGGGGAAAAGATTCCCCATCTTAACTCAGTCCTTTGCTGTCCTTTGCAAAGGACTGAGTTAAGACAGGGAATCTGCTTTACACAACGAAGGACTAACCCATCCAAAACATTAGCAATGGTGATACACGCACTACTCAATACCTCTACTTTCTAGTAACACAAATACCTTGAGAGCTATAATGGTCATCTCTAATTTCAATAGCATCTGCAGAAAAACAATGATGAGGAAGAGAGGTGAGGAATGCTAATGGTGTAAAGTTTTAAGTGTGGATGCAAGTGCTTTATTAAATATTGTCCACCAAATGCTCTAATGCTGGAGGAACTTTGCCAAGCCGGAATTTGGATCCATGCGCCTCTTTGTCCATTTATCAGGTTTTTAAAAGTCTTATTCCAGCCCTTGTTTCAAGGTATTCTGGATGCATAAGTAGGTCTAAGATAGTGATGCCTCTTAAATATTTATGAAGTAAGGCCATTAGGGTTTCAATAAATTCACATGCTGGGCCCAATCCAGCAAAACCCTTAAGCAGAATTTAACTTTTCAGTAAATAGGTAATCCCCGCTGCTCCGCACAGTGGTTATACTTATGCCTGGGCTAAAGATTTGATGGGGTTGTTGCAAAGATACTCTAAGTCCCAACTTCATTTTCTGACAATCATGAATATGAAAATCATTACTTCTTCCTTTATCCATTGACTGTTATTTACATTAACTGATTCCTTCGTTTCTATAACTCCAAACCATCAAACAAAGAGATTTTACTAGATAATGAGCTACAAGCAAGTGATGTATATTTAAAACATCTTCAAAGAGCCTCACTGTCAACAGGATCCAAAGCTACTCTATACAATCTGCTTGCCTGTTTATGAAACTGCAAAGCAATCAGTGTTTTTATATGCCTGCACAAGACAAAACCCATATTGAAAAAGAGCAGGCTGATAGCTCAGGTATTTTGAATATCTTATATAACAATAACTGTGACGTATCTTGATTGAAATTAAAAGACAGTTCACAGTTGTCCCTGCTGGGACTGGCTGGCAGAGATGCTACCCACACCAACACAAGCAGCCCATGGGTAACTATAGCAAACCTGAGCCAAGGAAAAAGGAGGAATTAGAGAATGAACAGCTCAGCCATGAAAAGGCCTCCTATCTGTTAAAAGCAAAATACTTGGGTTAGGTGAAATCCAGCTATTTGGCTAGAAGGTCAGATCCAACAAGACAGAATTAAGGGTAATTTAACCCTAAGAAGCATCATAGACTCACACATGACCATGTTCAGCAGTGAGAAGGCACCGATTAGGTATGTCCTCAGGCTTCCTGGGCTCCCCACTCCCCACTTCCCTAACTAGCAAAGATGTGGCACATCAGTTAGAACAAGCTTTTAGTCTTTCCACTCATCAGCTGCTTCTATTTGCCACTGGAGTTAAGGACTGATGCTGCATGAAGTCATTAGTAACCTTTATATGCCTTTCATGCCAAAGCCCTTGGACTCTTTCTTGGTTTTCCTCCCAGGCAATAAGGCAGGCCACCATTGTTTCCTTCAAGCCAGGAGTAATTCTCAAAAAGTGGTTTCCAACAACAAATTTCAAGAAGCTGTAGAAACGCTTTAGGGTCAAAAAGACCTTTCTGGAGCAGGAGGATCAATCACACACAGGCTAGTGGCTCTGAGCATAGCTGAAGGCTGGCATTTCCTATAACTAATAGCATATATTTAAGAATACAATCACCCCTCACTAACCTGGAGGGCAGAGCTGGAATGCCGTTTCACCTACTGAAACTCAAGCATCCCAGTTAGATGCACACCAAAGCATGTGGGCAGATTTACCGCCACAGAACAGGAATCACACTGCATTGGGAACTGTACCAGAGTAGTTCTAAATCCCATCTTCTCATTACTTTGACATCTAACCTTAAATTAAAAGCAATTCCTTCCACTTCTTATTCCCAGTCCAAAAGCTTTCCTAGGACTTTATCTTTTAAAGGCTGAAGGAGCAGTTGTATTGTCCCCTGCTTCATCTGACAGTTCAGTCCTTGATGGCAATTGCAGAGGGGTTCAACTCATTGCTGGAGGGACTTAAACCTACAGGTCCTGCTTTGCAGGAAACTGCCCTAGCACCCAGGATTTGTAAGGGTGCTTTCATTCCCTCCATTTCCTAGCATACTGTAGCCATTAGGCTAGAAGTGAGCTGAGAATTAGCACAATTGTTGCTCAGTGTTCTGGGCAGTGACCTGGAAACAGAGAGTTTGGGTGCAGGACCCTAAGCTTGCAAATAATTTGACATTTTTGAATGGGACTACTCCATCCCACCATCAATATTTTACAAGCTAGTAGCTAAAATGACCATTGGGATGGAGAGGGATGATGTGCTGGGTTTGACTCACCTCGGGAAGACCCAAAGGTTAACATAGTTCATCCTTTAAGTGTTCTATAACCATAATTTCTTGGGTTGGGGCAAATGTCACTGTTGCCCTAAGCTGTGCTAAGCATCCAGCCTGCTTCTTCCTGGTCTGAGAAGGTGCACTAGTTTGAACCCTGTGTGTAAGAAACAGGAGGATAGCTAATTTATGGATGAGGATTAAGTAAGAACTGAAATGCCTGGCTCTGTCCAGACCACAGGCATACCTAACTATGAGCAGGATTTTAGGGGGTTGGCAAAGTCAGCCCGTGTTAGTCTCAGCAGCCATGCCAGCTTACACAGCTCCCACCCTTGCCTGTCTCCCATCAAACACCCCCTCTGCTTTGACAGTCCAGTTGATCTCAGAGCTGACCAGGACACAGCACTAGTGTGTTATACTCCAGTTATACTCCTCTGCTAGGATTGTTTTATTGCCTGGAGCAGTTCACTGATCCAATTTACCATGCTGGTTTACCAAACAGGCATGCCAGGCAGTGGATCAGAAACAAGAAGGTAAAGGGAGGGGACATAAGGGACACTTTAGGCTACTATTGTTACTGAGGAAAAGACCAACCTGCCCCTGGGATGGGGCAGCAGCTGACTGAGGATTTGGGATTCCCTTTCTGGATTCAGGTGCTTTCAGTCTGTTCTGGGGCAATTCTGTCATGTGAACTAGGGAATCACTGGCAGACTCTCTTTAGTATTGTTCAGTTAAGTTACTCATAATTAACATTTAAACCTTCTCTGTGACAATGCCTCTGTGCCAGACTTCTAGATACACTTCTCCCTAAAATCACATTAATTTGCCAGTATCATGCTGTTGATGAGTTGCTCAAAACTGAACACATGTTGCTAAGGGCCATAAACACAGTTACCTCCTTGTCTCAGAAACCAGTGCTTCAGGGCACTGAGCCTACCATTTAATTAACAGTTATCAGTGATGGGAATTGTATATATTGCAGAAGCAGCCAGTGTAGAAACACCATCTGGGCAGATGTGTCAGAAAAGGGGATCTTTTTCATCCCTGCAGCCTGTGTAGCACAAGGGTCTCAGGGTTAGATCTCTATTGCTGTTTTAACCAACACACTTGTAAATGCAAGGCTAATCCCAGGACACAAAATATTTGTGGTTTAAGGCTAAGACACAGCTCTAGGTAAAGCCACAAATGTTTATGTCCCAGAGCAAGCATTTCCAGGGTGTCCAGACAATCCAGAAGAACAAATTTGAGCTGTCAGGCAGATGCAGACTCCTGTCTAGACGTACAAAGCCACGTCAGGACAGGGCAGGTGGACAGGACACAGGTATGAGGAGAACATGGGTGGCGGCAGGCGATAGCGAAGGGAGCAGTGTTCAATAGTGTAGCACATGTCTCAGCTTTCTGTTTGTCTAACCAACACCAGACAGCCTTACAGGGATTTTATTGGCAGACCTCCTCCTTGGTCCATCTTGAGGCCACATTCTGTCACAAGCCTGCATGCAATTTGGTGTTTGCTATCATGCTTAAGAATGCAGCAACTCCAATATGGGCACATAAAACCAAATGGATTCTAGGAGAGAAGATAATTTGGAGATAAATGCAACTTTTAAACATTTGCCCCCAAATGATGACTTGTTTCCTTGAAGGAAAACCTATGGACACTTAACTCATAAAAACTGAAGCCTCAGCCCCTTGTTGGGGATTCATCTGTCTCTTTGGGAAATAAAGTGGAAAGACACTATAGACACAGGTAGTCAGGACGTGGCAGGCAGGTTGTTCAACTACCTTTAACTCCCAGGGGACAAAACAGACTTGGATTTCTCAAAGGAACTAACACCAGCTCAAGTTATTCAAGGGACTTTGATCACAGAGAAAAGAGATAGCAATTAGGCTACAACACAAGAGCACCTTTCGTTCTTGCCCCAGATTTAAGTGGGACAGATGGTCCCAAGCAATGCTAAAAGCTCAGATGTGGCAGATCTCAAACCACCGCTGAGCAGGATTTGCTGGTCAAGATAAAACTTAGCAACAAAACTTTCCTGGATCATTCCAGCAAACTATCAATACATCCAGCTGGACATCTGCCCAGACCACAGAGTTGTTCAAACAGCCTTGCTGGAGAAGTAAGCGCCCCAGAAGTCTCCAGTCTGCTTTAATAAGCTTTAACTAAAGCTGGAGTCTCCTAAAAGCTTTAATAAAAAAAATCTCTGCACCCAGTCATTAAAGAGAGGCAACACTGTGTCAGTGACCAAAGGAAATGGCAGGTCCCTCACTAGTTCAAAAAGTAATTACATCCCTTGTTTGTAAAAATGTTCCCCTGCCAAGGGAAACATAATTTTAATAATTTTTTTAAGAGGCTGTTTTTTCAATAACCACTCTATAAAGCAAGCTGGGAATAAATAACCATTAAAATCAGATATAGAACTTTAATATTAAAGAAAAGAAACAAATGCAATGGATTTAACTTGGTAAACTTTCTCTTCTGTGTTCCTGGACCCTGCAGAGTTGCCTCGCTGTGCTGCACTCTTTGCAATCCTTTCAGTAATTCCCACATCTCCACTAAAACCCAGTTGCAAACAAACTGGACAGGCCAAACTCTCAAATTATATCGAACCACATGGCTTTTTCCCCAAATTATCTGGACCTTCAGCCTCTGTCCCCTTTCCTCATTTTTCCTAGTCCCCTTCTTTCTCTTTCTCATTTTCATCTGAAAGGAATATAACATGAAACAGTCCTTATACATCTCCCCTTTCCAGAGAAAACCAGTACCATCCATCACAGCACTTTGGGCAGAATAGACTACAACACAACTGCAAAGAATAAAATCTAAAAAAAAAAACATATTTTTGCACTTGCATATCAAGCAAATCTCTAAGCATGAACACTAAAATACAGCCTGCACTTGAGAATCCTTTTTTGGGAAATGATCAGGTCCAGACAGAATAGAAGAAACTTCCACCTTGCCACATGAGCAATCCTCTCCCAAGCCTGCTTGTTGCCCACATCCCTTGGGACACTAACTCAAGCTAGACATATGAGGAAACCAAAGGGAGAAGCTGGTTAAATTATACAAACCTATTTTGCTGGTATGAAAATAAACAGAATTTTTAATTATTTTTGTTCTGAAAGCATTTAAAGCAGACATTGTTTTTTTAAACTTCCCCAAGGTTTAAGAAGGTTGTCTGAGTTTTTAATACAAATATCAAGAGTACACTCTGACTACCAGAAGTCAAAAATGTTCTGATAAACAATTTTGCCAGAAGTTTTATAACTTTAAAAAAGTCACCAAAAATGCTTCCACAGAGGTACCTTTCTGTGGAAAATTTTGTTTTAAAAAGCCCACTGATTTTCAGTTTTTTGGACTGCTGTTAATGGGATGAAATCTGCTCCTATTTATTCATAAATGGGAATTTGTAGGCAGAAATTTTGGGGCCCATGCAGGTGTGCACACGTAAGTGCAGCCTCACCCTTACCTTCAGCTCCAAACAGCCTTGTCTGGCTGCATCTTGATGCCAGTTAGACTTTTAACAAGGAAGAGGATTATGTTGATAGAGTTGTAAAGACAAGGTCAGCACCACATTAACACAGCACAGCAGCCCATAGCAAAAGGAGAGCTGCATTTGCCAACAAAATAGCATAGACATACCTCGAGTTTCCTACTCTAAAATGCAATCCATTAGTTGGGATGATACAGTGGCCAATAAAATAGTAGCGCAGCGGTCCTGCATTTCCACAGATGCAGAGGGGAGGGATGCAGTGCTTATGGCAGGGGCTGGAGTACCCTCTCCATGCACCTGGGGCTCCAGGAGCATTCATGTCTCCTTTGAAGTATGATTACAGCTGTGCAAATAATTATATTTTCTTGAAAACACAGTATTTTGTTTCAGATCCATCCAAAATGATTTTAAAATCGAGTGCACAAAAAAAATAGAATTCATACATCCCCAACCTGGGGTCTTGCAAATTAGCACTGCAAATACCTAGCATCTTTCAGAAGGCATGAAGGATTGACACAGGGCCACCTTGGCAAAGACAGGTGGTAGGTATAAAAAAAATGGCTATAGGTCTCATGCCTACTTTGCCCAGGTGCCACCCTGATGCTTTCCTGCACCTTCCCTTTCCCCATGCTCCTTCCTATAGCAGCCCCAGCCACCCACAATTAGAGGACAAGACCACTTCAGGCACTCATCCAAGAAGCCCTGAGCCAGCTAGGGATAGACATTTCCTAACCCAAACACTTGAATTCACACCTTGCTGGTGTGCTCGCCAGCTCCACAGATCGAGCACCCCATTCCAGCCTAATTCAGCCATGACCTGCATTCAGTAAATGGGTTCCACATTTACACGTAGGATAAGGCACATGAAAAACATATGTTCCTTGAAGAAGTCACTCCTGATGAAGTTGCAGTACATATCCCCTTTTGGAGAAAAGCCTGGGCAAATACAAAGCTAGTGATCTCTTTCCAGAAAGGCAATGCATTTATGCACTGACGCAAAGGTGTGAAAACATCAGACACAATTTATTCCCACCTGTAAGATCCAGAGCTACCTCCACATTTCTACCATAGAATAAGAGGATCTGGACCAGTCAGACACATGCCAATTCCCCCATCCCAGCTGAGGGCACAGGAGAACTGCAGCTTGTTGTCCTTCTGGGAGGTTGCAGCATATGTAGAATCCAGTCCAAGGCCAAGTAGGATCCTGTCTGCATGTAAGCTTGCTTTCCCTTGGGAAGCCAAGAACTGCTGATTCCAGTGGCTCCTGCCCTGTTTTCCTGGCACATAAGAGCTGGGACAAGGGGTGCAGAGGAACATGCCCATCACCCTCCTCTCATCTGAGATCGCTCTCTCGCTACTAAAACTACTCCATCCATGTGCCAACTCCTTCACTGCAGGCAACAGCTGTGAAGTTGGTTCTTGTCTGGTGTTGCCTCTCCTTCACAGGAAGGATTTGCAAAGGAGACTATATCAAGCCTCTGAAGTTTGTGGAGAAGGAAAAGGCACACATAAGCCACGTGAACGCTAAACAGCAACCTATTAGACCCTAGAAGGCCAAACTCAGCAAGTCTAGCTGTACTATGCAAAGGGGAACACTGACCCCAATCATACAATATTTCCAAACATGTTTGGAAATATTGTTTGCTACTTAGACCTTTACTACCACTATCATCTTAAAATAATCTGGAAAGTGATTTTGGCTTATTTAACTTTCTAAGAAGTTGGCATTATCCCTTCCCATAAAGGTGGAAGCAGCCATCAACAGCATTGCCATCACTTGCTCTACAATCACACATGTAACACCAGCTAGGACTTGCACAGAACAGAGCAGCCAGTGCCCTGAAAGGCCTCAGCACTTTATTGAGCTCGATTTGGAGAAGCCAAATCCCTTCTATGCCAGAAGAGCCCTGCAGAAGTCAGTGGGAGTCCATATGACTGAGATTTTGTGGCCAGATCTGGGATTACATAGATGGGGTGAATGAAAGATGACAGAAATAAGAGTCATTTGTGTTTACATTGCCTGACACAGCAAATGCCAGTTCTCATCCCCCGGGTATCACTATCCTGGCCTGACTGTGGCAGTGCAGCTCCTGCTATTATCACAAAAATAAGTCTGCACATAAGTCCTTAAAATAGTTTGCATATAAAGTGAAACTGGCATACTTTGGCATATAAAGCTATATTTAATGAAGGACTGGTTTTAAAATGCTTGGTAGTTGCCAAGAATATTTCACCAAATCAGAATAGGCACTTGGCCAGGCTCTTGCTGTTCCAGATGCATTAACATTAGGCTCCTATTCTGAGAGGCTGGATGACTCAACTACAAAAATGCACTCCAGCCCCAGGTTCAGCACAGAGGGTAGAGGAAACAGACTGGTCCAACACGAAGACACGGAGTCAGTGAGAGCCTGTGCATTGCCTTTAGTGGCCTCAGATCAGGATCTGGGTGTGTTTCTATTCCCAGCACACACATCTCTTCCCTACCAATATCCCAGCACTGCATAAGCAGCCAGGTACACCTTCCTCAAATCTTCCTCTGCCATCTCCTCAGATTGGTGATCAGAAGTCAAAACTCCCCGGTATTTTTTCAGGTTCAATTTCTGTTTCACAGCACAAAACATTCCCCCCTGCCCCCAACCCACTCCAGAAAAATCACATCCAGTGTTCTTCAGTCCCTGCAGACTTAAGCCCAACAGTAAGAACAAGACAGTTTAATTGCTTATCTTTCAGTCATTTGTCAAAGCTGTATTATATTGGAAGCACTTTCTTATTGTTAAAACAGATTTATAACAGGCTTCAGCTAATTGAGATTTACCTACCACAATTACAACAGAATGGAAAAAGTGATGTTGTAAAAGTCCATAGTAAAAGTCCATAATAAAAATCTTAGGGGCAAAACTGGAAGCTTATGATTTAAGGCCTAGATCTGCCATCCAGCTCCTGACTACAGTTGAAGATTGAAGAGAAATGGTCTTATATGCAACAGCTTCAACAAGATATGAGAAAAGGGCCTGAGGCAAAGATGATGGATTGGAGAAGAAGTAGAAGGCACAAGATGGAGGATCAGTCCCAGCAGAAAGGGGTCCTCTGTTTGACAATTGCTTGTACCCAACCTAATTCAAACTGGACTAAATTCATCATCCTCAGCTACCAGGCTGAGGATAAATAATCACCAAGATGCAATATGAATTGAATCGGTCAGGCCCTCAGTTAACACATGTAAGTCCATTCCTGGCCTGACACAACTGTAGCAGTAAATTGTTTCAGACAGCAGCTCAGTCACTTTGGGCAGGAGTTATCCCAGTTTACAATGCCAGAAGACCCCCAGCTGGCAGCCACCCTGAGGCTGAATCCTGCACTGTCGAAGGGGTGCAAGGCTCCTCTTGCATTCAATAGGTTTCCAGCCTTACAGCCCATGTAGTAGATTGATTGTGCCATAATCATGATACGCTACTGGAGTGTACTTCAGTCCTCAGGCTCATACTCCAGTCAAAGTTTCACCGCAATGCACATACCCCAAAACAGTGCGCTTGTAGTTCTTGGAAGCCTAAAGTTAAATTTCTTAATAGCATAATAAAAACAACTGAGAGATTCAGTGCATCATCCATGGCATTTATTAATGTTAGATCACCCATGTTCATTGGCTGCTTTTTTCTTCTGAGTAGCCATCAGTAGATTTATTTCCTTCCAAATGATTTCTCCCTTCTTGAGTCAGAAGGGACCCATGGGAAAAAGTACTCTTTTGGAAAAATACAGTAAAATAAAAAAATCTATCCCTAAATTGCTCCTTTTCAACACAATCTGAATTACAGTAGCTTTTAACAGAGTAGCAGAATAGCTCAACATACAAGGCTTCCTTTCTGTTACAGAAGAGGCTAAGACAGAAAGTTAAAACTTAATGTTTACATCCTTTTCTAGACAGATGGTTGTTTTTCTTCCTTAACCAAATATGTATATTTGGCCTGTCTCCAGTGCCTCAGTGGTGGTACTGTCATACTTTACCCTGTCTCCCGAAAAAAACCCATGCTTTTCCCAACATACCAAGCTAGATACTGTATTTTCCAAGTCCACCACTTGAGCGGTCACTACTTACCCTTTCAAAATCCTGGAAATGCAAATGACAGCATCTGCGCACTCAGTACTAGCACTGCTGCATCTTCTCATGGTTCAGATGTCTTCAGCAGTGAAATGGCTGCATATTAATCTTCTGCAGCTCCTTCTGCTAAACAGGGTGAAAGGTGCAAACTGCCCATTTACAGCTTTGTCCATAAATCCTATTTCTCTCAGGGCTCAGAACCTTGCTGATGAAGAACTTGAGCAAAGGGTTTTCCAACTGACATCAGCAAGAGTTGGATCAGGCCTGAAACAGCTATAAATGTAAGCTTTCTTTTGCCTCTAACAAAACTTGTTAGCTTCTGTGCTTGGAATTTTGCACTTTTCAATCCAAGCTCAGACTCGCACTCTGTTTCTGGAAGCTTTCAAAAACATTCCAGGGAGCGCCTTTCTTGGGCTTGCAGTCATATAATGTACCTTTACATCCAGCCACTAAGGAAGAAGACAATAAATAAATAAATCTGCAAATTCTACTTTTCTTCAGCAAGTCATTCATTTTTAAGTGGCTCAGTAGAAGGCTGTAATCACAATTACACTGTACTTTCCTGAACTGAGATTGCAGTTATGATTCTGAGATTGCAGTATTTACTTTTCACAGGCAGAGCCATTTGTAAGGGATTTCACCTTAAGTCAGAAAATCTGCCAGCACATGTCTGGGTTCACATTCAAAGCACCATGTCCATGTCATTTATTTTCTTGGGCTCTGTGACCATGTCCTAAGCCTCATGAAGTATAGAAAGGAGCTTTTCCACACACTTTATGGATTCTGAGTTAGGCAAAAAAATACTACCATTAACGTTGCTCTTGGAACATCTCTTTTCCTTCATATCAATCAGAGAAACAGTTATTTGGTCTATGCCATCTGCAGTTCTGAGGTTCATCACTGCCTTCCTGACAGCTTACTTCTAAACTAGCGGTGATTACATGAACATAATTAAGACATCATAAGCTCTAAAGTTTAATTAACACCTCTCATACAGCAACAGTTCCACCACAGATCCCAAATCAAGGGGAACTTAATTTCAAGCACGCAAGTGAGTTTAGGCTGGTCTCCAATGAGTTGATCCATGCACAGTATTATCTATTTCCATTAGGCAAAAATAAACTGAGGTTATAGCTAGTGCAACATTTTCTTAGGGAATCCCCTAAGTCCTTTCCCCACTACCACAAAGGATGAATCACTTTATAAAATGAGACAATATAGTACAGACACGGGAAGCTTTTTTTGAACATGAATGGAAGGGTCATATAAACACTGCACAGATAAAATTAGTGTGTATTAATCAGATATTTACTTTTCACAGGCAACCAATTTCACCTTACTGTAATATAAAAGCCTGGCAAACTTCATGTGAAGAGTGGGCATGTCTATTAAGGTAAATATTGGTAGAACATGATCCTAAATTTAGTATTTATGTTAAGCAGAGCTATTTCAAATGGCGATTTTCTTCTTTATTTGAAGTCATCATTAATAAATCCCACCAAAAGTGTAAAAATCAGAACTCCCAAAATACTAAAATTGGGACTCTCACCTTCATTTAAACAGTAATCATGCTAGTGTAAGCAAGCAAAAAGATAGAGCCATCATTCCTTTCTCTTTTCTTTATAGCCCAGCAAAGGGTGAAAAAAGCAGAACTGGGAAGCCATCTGCAGGGATGAAGTCCAGCCACCTCTGGATTCAATCCAGCTTTTGGTGGGGATAGGGTCATGAACCTAGAGGGCAGCAGGCAACAAGAGGCCACAGACTCAGAGCTGGCTGTATAGGCAAGTTGTCTACAGGTTTCTGTATTAAGCACTGAGGGCTGCTACAACAAGCAAAGTTGAAGTAAGATTTCAGATGCTTCTATTAAATCTTAAAGCGTGAGAGCGCTGAAGAATGAAGGGATCATATCCTTCATGCTCTCCCATGAGAATGGCTTAGCATGGAGTTGCATCAACCCAAAGATAACAAAGTTGTGTTATGTGGTGCCTCTGCAACGCAAATGTAGACAGTCTTTTGTGCTGATGTACATTGGGAAACCAATGTCAGCTCACTTTGAAGCCTTTACACAGCTATCCCCATGTTGCTTCATGGTATAATGAAGACACTATCAGACTATCTGTAGAACAGCAGAAGCTCCCAGTCCTCTTGGATCAGTGAGCCATGGTTTCATACGGAGGTTCCCAAGACACAGCATATCTTTACTATTGAGCTTTAAATAGAAAGTGCCAGAAAGTTAATGTAGTTCCATGGAAGTGAAGCTAAACTTTTCCTGTCAACCAGATAGTGTCATTTTCCCCCATCACCAAGACCTGTGGAGCCAACCCCTTCCTTAGTTTTCATAACAGCAAGGGTCTGGATTGACAGTTAATGTCCATTGATCCCATTGAAGCAGATTACAGAACTCTTGGTATTAAAGTTAAGAGACTGTTAACTCACAAGCAGCAGCTGAATCAAACATCTTTAGGCAGCTACTAGAGAGGGACAAAGTGTGCAGTAATGCACACATGCTCTGTTAATCAGGACATCCCAAATGATATATTGCCTTGATGGTTAAGGGGGACTCAAGACCTCTTTTTAATCTATTGATACACAGACCTGCAGAAACAGTGTGTCCCCACACTTCGAGACATATCTTGAAAGTGTTGCATGTCAGGATATCTTGATAGGCAGAAGGGAATATTTTTGGGCAGGAATCATAATTCTTTCCTGACTGCTAACATCTGTTTGCTAAAGCCTACAGAACTTCCCTGGAGTTTTGAGGTTTAAAAACATTACTTGAAGATGACATACTAAATATTACGAAAATGTGCCTCACGATCCACACCCAAAACCCCCCAAAGAACATTTCATATTTTCAGACTTTGGTCAACAAAGCTTTTTTGGACTGTTTTTAGTTCCTTAAATGATGGGTGTTTAATTAAAAATGAGTCCATGTACCAGAATTGAGAGGGAACTAGACAGCCATAAACCCACAGGGCCAACTTTGAACTAGACTGTGATGGGAAAATGGTGGTTATACCAAACAATGTCTTATTGGGAACTAGGATCATTTGCAAAGACATTCATTGAGCTACCATGTATAGGTAAATAAATAGTAGACAGGTATTTCCCATCTCAGACGTCCTTGAAAGGTCTGCAATGGTGCAGTATACTCCAGTAAACTGTCACCATTCAGAAGGTTACCCAATTCATCTTTCAGTATAGCTGTAATTTGATAGCACATTACTGACCTTCTGCAGCCATCACTCCTCTTCCTAGGATGACACTCATTGACACCATTCTCCCATAGTCTGCTTTTCCTGCACTAAGTTTGCTAAGTTTTTTCCCATTCTTCCCTGTCCCCTAAAAATCAATCCTGTCCACAGTTGTGATTTATGAAGCTTCTCCCCCTCATCTCTCGTTTGCTTTGTGTCACTGAATGACTTGCTCAGATGGATGGACCAGCCATTTTTAAGCTCCCGAGTAGCAACTCACATGTCTGCAAATCCAGGAATGGGCAAAGAACAGTGACATGGTGAAGAAAAGGGCTTTTACCAGCATAAGTACCTAGAGAAAGGTATTTTTTTCTGCTGATAAAACAGAATATACAGGTCTATTTAAAAATAGGTGACCTCTTTTTTTGGAAATATCCATAAGGATACAGATTTCTTCTCAAAATACATAGAAGTAAAATGTCCAGCATCTTTAAGTATCAACCCCTCATTGCCTTTTAAAAGAATCACACCCAGAATACCAGTTCCTCAAAGGAAAGAGGATAGAAATCCAAACACTGGCTCAGGGGATATAATGCTTCTTCAGTTAGCTCCGCAACCCTGCAGCCAGCCTTTCAGCTTCAGCCTATTGAATCAGGAAGTTTTTACCTGTGTTGGAAGACTTGCATGCCATGGATTAGACTACAGAACCATCCAAGCACAATAGCCACCCTCTAACTGCTGCAGCCAGCTCTATAAGGAAGTATGAGGACAGGCATTTAGCAACACCTCCCATTATTCTGTTTTGGGTGATGCTGCTTGAGCCAGAGTCCACATGATTAAACAGACTTTAATAATCCCCAAGAAATCTTTCTAGTAATTTCTTTAAAGCCTTTTTTGGATTTCACTAGTTGCTTGACAACTTTTGACAATGAATTCCACACCTGATTCATATGTTGTGTGACAAAGTACCTCTTCCCATTCATTTTGCAGCATCTAGATAGTAATTTAATTTGATGTCTCTGATTTTTAAACCATGAGTGACTAAGCCTTCCCCACTGACCTTCACCCTGCAGGTCATGACGAACGTTTTCTTGTTCATTTCTTCCACACTGAAACAAATAACACTTTCAGTCACCTCTTGTACAAAAGCCATTCCACACCCTTCATTTATTTTCATCCATCTCTGTATACTTTCTTTTATTTTTGAGTATCAAATAACACACATAGTTCTTGAGAAGGATGTGCTGAGGATCTATACATTGCCACCAGTTTGCTTTATTCTTTTTCCCTCTTCAAGCTCAGGAACTAGTAGAGCATCTCAAGACCATGCTGTGAGGCAAACTTTTCACCTCAAGACATGGACACGAACATTGTTCTTGCAATCAGACACTGTCCACCAGCAAAGGACAGAGCAGGACTTCATCCTTTAAGCAGGCAATAGGCAAACATCAGCTTGGCCATAATGTGTGTTTATATATGTATAAATATATATGCTTTATATGTATACATAGAGATTTTTTTAAAAGTCAGCTTGAACTTTATTTTTAGGCCAGAAAGCCACAGATGAGGAGACCTGCTCTTTGGCAGTGATCCAGCTGTGCACATTTTCAGCATCTGGAATGCTAGTGTGTCCAGCTCCTTTAAAATGAGCTCCTTACCACTTTGCTTGTGCCAGCTCCCTGAAACAGCAGCCAAGAGCACTTAGCGTAACACTCCTCGTAGAAGATGAAAGGACAGCTTAAATACCTGTTAAAGCTTTCCTCCAAGGTCACCTTCAGGATCTGACATGCTTTCAGGATCAGATATGTTTTGAGCTAAAGTATCCAAAAGTGGCAGGAAGGAGTTACCAAAATTTGTAGCTAGTGAAGAGAGATCAGAACCAGACCATTAATGAAGTCAGCTCACATTCTGGTATGGTACAGCATCATCTCTAGTACTCTGCTGGGTTTCTCTCATCACGATGTCTCAGCAATCTTCATATTAGGCTCTAAGAGGCATAGACTACCTAGAAAGAACATCCAGTTAAGTACTAGACTGAAATTCTTCTTTAGCTCTCAACTCTGCTGTAGGCATGCCCTTTCAGCACTGATCTCTGCAGGTATTTTTCACCCCTTTGTTCTCATCCAATTTAAGAGCTGGAGGATCTACAAATCTTAGATTTCCATGGGGTTTCCCTTCTGTAAAAAGGGCCTCATTTCTCCTATTCACAACCTTGCCTGTTTAAAGCAACAGCATTTGAAGTGGGAAGTGTACTCAGGTGTCCCTAAACTCAGACAATATACCAATTACAACACTACATATACACAGTAGATACATACAATACAGCAATGTGCAGCACTAAACACCAAGTTAAGCTAGTACAGATAATCAATATAAAACATAGTATTATAAGTAAATAGCCATGACCATGCTCACTTTTTTGAAAACAAAACTTCACCCTGTTAAGCACAACATTAGGAGCTACATTTCTTATTGCTATATTTTTTTTCCTAAAAATACTCATTTGGTGAATGCCATCAAAACCTATCATGCTTCTTTATACACCTGTAAAGTCTGAGCATGAGGTCTGAGCATTTTCAGGGAGTTTGGATTCTTTACATTTTGCCCAGGTATTTAACAGACATTACATCATATTAAAAACGAGACCAAAAACTGAACAGTTGGTCAAATTGACCTGTTCTGGAATATGAAATGCCACAGGAAAATTCTCACTATTGTGACCAGGTTCACACAAAGACAAAGGAAAAACACACATAAAAATTAATTCCCTTTCTCAAAAAAATTTCAAAGTTTTGACAGTGTCAAATCTATTTCTTGTGTTCTCTTCCCTTAAATCTATCAGTCTGAGAACATAATGGACTGGCTCACATCAAGGTCTTCAGCTATGATGCCCTATATATGGAAGGGATTGGGCTGACAATAAATGGTCCCCTTTAAAGATTTCTCAGCATACAGCCAGCTCTGTGGTTCCTCATCCCCTCTTCTCCCCATCAATAATGAGAAATCACTTTGCAACAAGAGTACCAGATGGAAAGGGAAAAAATCCTTTGCCTTCCCTGGGCATGCAGCAAGTAAGTGGACAGCATCATGGTCATACAATGTAAAGCCTGGGTCCCAGGTTACATGGGTCACCTCCTACCTTTATAGATTTAAACAAGCTATGCTACCCTCAAGATATAAAAGTCTTCCAGGTTCACATTAATGTATTTTCCTTTTTCCATACATCTGTTACCTTTGACAACCTTGCTTTTGTTCAGGTTTCTGTCAAGAGCTCATATGACACAATGTTTCTTGTTTATAGGCAAACAGACCAAGATTTTCCCCAAATACAATAACCTAGAATACGCCAAGTGCATTTGCTGTAATCAGACTCTGAAAAGGAGGCAGTGAGAGCTTTTACCTCCCTTTTATACACCCATGGAGAAGAGCACATTTCTTTCACTAAGCTATAGCAAAAGGTAAGGCCATTTTACTAATACTTTACCAAACTGTTTCCAATCATATTGACAGTAAGTCATGAAACCTCACCCCAGTACCAATACAGCCAAACATGATAAGTGTTAACTTTTCAAATGAAATCTAAAAACTTTGTCTAGACAGGAAAGGATGAGTAATCAAGCTCAGCAATCAATCCAGCTGCACAGGTTTGTAAGGAGAGTTGTTTTAGCCAGCATTTCACTTCTTACTGGCAAGTTCTACTTTATGCTGATACTCCTATTATGTTTCAGCTTAATTTTCTGACCCCAGGCCTATGAGACCTCTAATGAGAGGGGTCTCTTCCAACTGGCAACACCTTCCAGCTTTGCACAGCTCCTGTTTCTCCTGGACAGAGAGAGCAGCAAAAACTTTTTTAGACATAGTAAAACTCTGATCTGGTGAGTTACCTATAACATATGCCTAACACATGAGTAATCTCAGTGAAGTCAGTAGGGCAGTCACATGCATAAACATAACTATGTATTTAAATGCTTTAACTGCAAGTCTAAGATATAATGAAGGAAGATGACTACATTTTTAACTGCCATCTACAAGTGAAAAAGGTCAGTGGCAGGGTGCTGTGGTAGTAGAAGTCACTAGTGAGTTCACAAGAGCAGTAAATTGATGAGGCTGGTCTCAAGTGGCAAGTTCAGCTGTTTTGAATAAATAGTGATGAAAAGTCCCAGCCTGCTGACTGAATGGCAAAGGGTTGTCAACTGACACCAGCTCATTATCAAGGTCTTCCCAATTTAAGAGAGTGTATTGGCTTTTGTTGAACACTAATTAGTATCTTCACTCTGTTATAACCTAAAAGCCATACTCTACATAGATAAGGCATAGAAGTGACTTTTGTAAGGGGTAGCCACATTATTTCAGGATTGCGCAATACAGCTGTGCTCTTCCTTCACCTCTAGTTCAAATTCTTTAGGGCTTCCAGTGTGACTGCTACAACCATTGAAATGTAACAGAGAAACAGACTGAACAAATACAGGGAGCCAAGTGAATATAGAATATGCAATAGCTCTCATTTTGTGATGAAAAGAATTTTAGACAGTTATTGAAGGCCTCAAACTACATTTACTGCTTCAGTCAGGAGCCCTCTCCAGTAGGAATCCCACGGGAGCTGATTCTGCATATAAAACACCACATCTGAGATCAGCCAGTTCACCCAGCATCATTAGCCGCTTTTTTTTGGACATGGTGTGGTCTGATTTTTCAGAACTCAGCAAAAACTAATATTCTCTGGAGGCAAGGGGAACCTCAGCCTTCAAAATGCTTAAACAAACTCAGGATATTCTCAGTCATGAGATTTTGATCCTTCCTTTGCCTTCCAATGTAACAGAACATCAGTCAGCAAAGCTTTTCAGAGACTCTTCAAACCCTTAGATAATTGGCAGATTCAGGAATTTCAAGAGAGCTTAGCACTAACTACTGCTCAAGGCATACAATGCACAAGAGGTTTCAATATGCCGTGCACCGTTTCATCTTTAGCAGCTAATGGGTTCACCCATTTCTATCATTCCCATTCACAACCCTGAATTTGAGATGACCCCATTTGTGACCATCTTTGTTGGCTCCCTCTGGATACAGACAGAAGACATTGCTCTGAAAGAAGTAGGTCACATTTCCAAGACTGCTAGAAGAGCTCCTCAGATCAAAAGACTCTGCTTCCAAGAGCTTTGATTCCCAGAAAGGAACTGGCTCAGAGTGGGTGGCCACTCGGTAGAACTGCTCAAAAACCAAAACCATTGTGATTTTTTCCATATAAGTACGTGTATATATGTATATTCTAGAATAGAGTACCTATTCTATAGAAGAGTTCCACAATTTTTCTTGTATTATTTGTGGAACAAGAGTATTCAGTATCTTCAGAAATTGGACAACAGCCCAATTCCCTGAAGTTTCACTACAACAGACCCTTTGTCTGAGAACTCTTTGCAAAGTTTATTATTAATTGCTCAGTGCTCTGACTCAGAGGTGTCAGTCATTCAGCTGAGGTGTAGAAACAATTCCTGACAGCAGAGGTAACTAATTATAGCTCCGTCCCCTCTCCCACCTCCAAACTGTCTGAAGTGAAGCAAGAACAGCCTACAAGCAAACTGATATTTGCCCACCTATCTGCCTGGCAGGTGGGCTTCAGCACACTATGTGATATTTTACTTGCCCATGCCAATGGTGAAAACCTACATGCTACAGAAAGCAAACGGCCAACAATTCATATTCTTCTTTTAGTTCCTTTGGATGAATTCAACTTGTTAGAAAAGGGCTTTTGGCTCTAATAAGCAGAGGAAATGGAAAAGTCCATCTCTGCCTTTATCTGAGATCTGCTTCTCTCAATCTGCGGTAGGTTTGAAACTAGTGAGTTGTTTTGGATAGCAAAGTGGTTGGCTTTTTGAGCTATGGCAGGTTTAAACTCAACTTGAGTGGGATTCAAGATGAGAACAGCCAGTAGAAGTGAATGGTCAGATAAAAAGCTTTCTCTGGAGAGTTTCCAACACTGCCACCTATGCAAACTGAACTCTGGCACAAAATCTGGAAAAATAGTTGGCTTAGATTTGTCATATGTTTCCTTAAGTACTGTGGGAAGCCTATAACTATAGCAAGTACTATTATCATCTCTACTTTAAATATAGCATCCAACCCAGCTTAGTTTTGTCTACAGTGATAAATGACAGCTCAAACTGTACATTTTGACACCAACTTTGGCAAGGACACCTGTGTTAGATGTAAAGGATCCTACATCATTCCATACACATGCTAGTGAGCAATACTAGAACCACTCAGCTGGCATCCCTACCACATTTGGCAGCTCCCAAAGCTAACAAAGTTGTGACATAATTAGCCAATAGACCTCTCCACTTCTGATGTCTTCCCAGACAAATTAAGTCATTTTGCCCATTGAGCCTGATGCTCAAGTTTTGGAATTTTCTTAAGAACCATTGCTACATCTAATACTGTTTCTGCTCATCCCCCCTCTCCCCCCTACATCCTCATTCAGCCTCCTTTCAGGACATCCTCTTCAAAAAAAATAGTTGGTGATATGGGAAGCAGCTTATTCCTTACTCAGAGCAGGGGGCTTACTCAAACATCACACAAACTAGTTTTTGGTTTGATCTTTTTTGGCAGCTCCAGTGGTTTCTCAAGCAGAGGCTGCTTCATGCAGTGTGTCTAAGTAACACTGATATTAAAGGATGACTGATAACCTGCCTACTGTAATGAATAGATAGAGGTCATCCCCTTCGCTGCTTTGAACATCTTATCCATGGTCTCCTGTGACCATGAGCTTTTTTATTTTAAGATAAAAGCTATAGTAACACAAAAGAGAAATTTTCAATGTAACTTAAAAAGAACTAAAAAGGGTCATGTTGGGAATGGGACATGTGGCTCTTCTGGGCTCTGTTGAGCACACCAAGCTTTTTTAAGTAGCAGAAAATGCACATCTGCTTTTCGCATGGAAACAGCAACAGAATAGGTAGTTACATGAATAAGTAAATGAATAAGTACTGTCCTCATGACAGCAGGGATGAATGTGAAATGATATTTTTAAAAGGGCACTGACATATTCAAACACAGCATAAGAGAGCAATATTACTGTGCTGCCACTGCTAGACCACCACTGTGGCCTGAAGATGAGCTGGGGAGAGGAGAATACAAAGCCATCCTGCCCTTAACACTCTGAACATAAAATAATATTGATTGTGCTTAAGAGACTAGGTTGGCATTTTTCATTTCCCAGAGTTCCCTAGAATAGAGGCACAATTTCCATCCCTTAAACCACACATTTCAAAATATGTGTTTAAAATAGGCAGTTCCTACCCACACAAATCTAGCTCCAGAGTTAGATGAGTTTGAGACACAGGGGAAGTTGGAGGTTTTCAGTTCAGTCCACTATAACTTACGGTATGTATCTAAGTGGATTTTGAGGCTGTTGAGAAAGCAAGATACTATTTATACAAAGAGGTTTGGTTCAAACACTCCCTCCCCGTGTCTAAATGTGAAGAACTGAATGCCAGCTTAAACTAACAGCTCTTTGCATGGCACTAGTAGCATTGAAGGGATCTGTCCAATACTCTTTCCTAGAATCATGCAGAAAGAATATATCATTAAACCTCAATAGGTTCCTGGTTTCAAATGTGCATGATAGTAACATATTGATAAACTAAGACTTTTATCAAGTATTTTAATTTTCCCTGAAAATACACCATGAAAGTGATTACACATTATGAAATGTTCCCATCACTTTTTCAACAGTACAGTCATAGCCAACATTTTTATCCATGTCTGAATAGGCAAAATAAGGCTCACTAGTAGATTCTGGTAACTTTGTGCTGCTCTGGCTCTGCAGACTGTTAATAGCACTGTTATAGCACCTCTTCATTAATGGAGAAGAGGAAACAGCCAAAATACACTACTAAACTCCTTGCTCAGATTATATTAAAAATACCAAACCTTGCTGAATAATGAAAAGTATTAATGATTAATAAAAAGAGAAATCAAGAATGAATGATTAGACAGGCAATTAAATCAGCTACAGAACTGTTCTCGTTTAGATAAATCAATGATTATTTACCCACAATAGAAAAAATAACAATAGAATAAACTTCTGGATGTTAGCAGTGGGGCAACTGTGATTACTACTACAGCACCAGGCTGAAAGGCTATTATTTCAGTAAGCACCGTTTGATTTAGGAGCCTAAGTCTCATTTTTCTAGACTGCATTAGGCACCTCAAGGCAAGGGCAGACACCTAAACACCTTAAAGATTTTGGGGCACAGGACCAAGATAAGAGCTACTCTAGGCACTTAAACATCCAAGTTGACTCTGATTTAAAAAGGTAACCTTTTTTAAAAAACTCTTACTGAAAGTTCATGTAATTTTTAAAGGATCTCAGTGACTTGGAAAACAAAGTGCATTTAATGCATTTTAGTTTGTATATTGCATGCATAAGGAAAGAGATGTTTCGTTCAGCTCATCAGTGTTTTTTGTGTTTTTCATTGAAAGAACACGATTACTTTTGAATTCCCCATATGATCTAGTTTAAATTTCAGGGAATGATAGGCCTATAATTGTAGCTAAAAACTTATTCTGAATACGGTGTGCAGCTTGTAAAGCTTAACAACTCCACTTACAAACTCAATCCCTATCATAATTTAGCATACCAATACTGCCAAAAAACTCCAGACAGAAGACAGGGGACAGAACACACCCTACATGCACAGCGCTGGCTATGCACAAAGACAGGGCACAATGCTGCAGATGTGGGAGCTGCAGAGTCTGCAGCTTGTCTTCTTCCCCACTGACAACTCAGATACACCTGTAAGCCGCATCTTTTCCTAAAAAAGGACAGACACAAGATAACATTCTTGGCTAATGAGACTTTTCAGCTGCTTACAACCAATACTTTGTAGCACCCCAAATACATTACAGTAAATGCATAACATGAGTGGAAATCACATCTGTAATGCCTATGGGCAAAAGAAACCAAGACCATTTCCATTTACTGGCTCCTACTTTACTCTCCAGTAGGAGTTGGCTCTCCATCTCATATGTTGCTGGTCATCAGGGTTCACAGATACTTCACAGCTCCTTAATTTGTAAAAAGCTCTGAAATGTGAAAGGATTTATCAACTGCTTGTTTGGTAATGTTTCATCAGCTCAACTGTTTTTATATATATATATCATATGTATGTGTATTTGGCTTGCAGCAAAATAGGTCATGTTTAGTAAAAGGCACATTCTGAAATAGTTTTTGCCGACTCAGCCATTACATAGATTTCTTCCCAAGATGTAGTTCCCATACCTGTTGACTTTGAATAGGATCTCAGTGAGGGGACAATCATGTTGATTCTAGATGGTGACCTCAATACTTCACTACCTGAGGCTTTTAGAAAGAGTGCTTGGCTAGATGGGAGAGGAGCACCACCACAGCACCAGCCCCCTGTGGGCAGACACACAAAAGGGGTACAAAGACCACACAAACTCCTTAAATTCTATTAAGGTTATTGAGGCTGGTCTTTTTGTTAAACAATATTGGTGGGCAAAATTGACTCCAGCCCTACACATTACTAGAAAGATAAGGTAGTGAAAACTCCCAATCCCCCTTGACATCTTCTGCAGGTGTCACAGTGTCCCTTGTCTTTCAAGACACCATCCTCCATCTGAGCTCAGCCAGGTACATGGTGCACAGGAAAAGGCAAGATCTGAGACACTGGCTATGTCCTACACCAGTCGCTCAGACAGGGAGTGGTGGCAGAGGTTCTCCCCTTGGGCATCCACACAAACACAGCCACATCACTGCCTGCAGCAGAGGGAGGAAATGACTGGAGCCTCCAGACTGAGACATGGGGCATTTCTGCCTGGTCTACAGTGGCAGCACTTTCACAGGAGTCAATTATTCAGCCTGTGTATTTAAAGACTCAGTAAATAACTACTCAGGGATGGTTTTCAAACATACTAATGATATTTTCATCAAAAGACCCTTTTCACAGAAATAGACGAAGAAAAAAATATTTGTTCAGAGTGTTTCATGGGAGCTCCACTGCCTGGTGTTTTATGGTAAATGATTACAGTGTTCTGGGGACAAACAGACCTGGCAGGCCAGATTTATTCCTGTTCTTGAACTAGCACAGGTGCAAGAGAAATAGCTTGTACCTTGTCTGCTCAAACTCTGCTGAAGGGATTTTTTTTCCCCTCCAGCCTGCTTGAGACTAGCCCTTTAGTGCACAGATCCACTGGAGTATAACATTGTCCCCATCATCATACCTCTTCCTTCTCCATCTCTCACTAAATCTTGCCAAAGAGATGGACAGATTGGGAAGCAGTAGGTTCACTCCCACACCCTCCAGGCTTCCTGGGCTGCTCAGTCACACAAATATTGAGGACCCCTTTTGGAAGAACAACTTGCAGATCCTGCAGACAGATCTGCCTCCGATATCTGGTTACATATTCTAGTCCCCAACTAGGGGGAAGGAAGGAAGTACCTCTTACCAACATAACCAAGAAGAGTTTCAAAAAAAAAAAAGGTTGCTCTAAGCAGCAGTAGGCCATAACTTTTCTTCTCAGCTACAGAAGGGTTCATCCTTAATTACTATTCCTATCTTTGGGCAGGAATTTTGGGTGGTCTCTTAGGAACATTTAGGAAATTTCCCTCTAGCTCTGCAGTCAGCTGCTCTTAAGTCTGTCTGCAACAGCAGACAATGGGAAACAGCATGAAAGGATGGATCCAGTGGGGCTACTGCTCAGAAGACTTTTCATACCGGGATCTTTCTCACAGTTGCTCAGACAGCTTGGAATATTTTTATTCTGAAGTGACTCATATGATGGCATATTGTCAGTTAAAGCTGTGGCCTTTTGTACAGAGCCACAAGTCCATGTTGTGCCTCTGTCCAAAGCAGGGAGAGAGGCCACAACTGTTCCACATCTAATAAGCAAGCAGAGACATGCTGCCAGTTGTGCAAGAAGGGACATTTGAACTGGCCGGTGACTCAGTGTTCTCAGGAAGATATCCAGTCAAACAGCCTGATATTTGTTACAAGGTCTGAAAGCTGCAGAAATTGAAGGTATCCCTACCCCATACAGCATATTTTTGGTGGATACCAACACCCAAATTTTGAGCCGTGCTTTAGGATTGGAGATAAGACTCCTGCACTGTAATCCCCTATAAAGTAGGGTCTCCAAGCAAGTCAGATACCTATAGAAGTTTTGCATGCACTAGAGCTCACATACTGCTTGTGACCCATTCATTTTGGAGTGGGGATGCAGGTTTAGCTTCCTGCTATTCCCTCCAGGGGCAGAAGTGCTCTCCCTCACTGTAACTCAGTCCAAATGGGTCACCTTATTTAGTGATGACCACCATGTCCTGTAATAAGCCATAGAAGTTCCACCAAGGAGGAATACTGGCTTCAGGAAAGTGCAATAACATGGGCCTGGCTGATCACACATGGCTGAGTGCTCAAAGCTTGGCAAGTTATACAACTTTACAATGAAGGACCACAAATGTTTATATCATGCAGGTATCCCAGCACTTGTGGATTAAAGCTGCAAGCATGGCAAGACTTCTCTGCTTTGCAAGCTTCCAGCAGCAGCAATACTTCCTGCAAGCCCCTCCAGGCTGACATTTTTAGGCAGACTTAGGCAAAGATGCCTCCGGATTGTCTGTAACAAATTAATACTTCTCCAGTAAGATGCATCAGTGTCCTGAAATCACTTATACCAGTAACAAATACCAGCCACAAAAGCCAGAAGCCAGTGGGCCTCACAGTTCACCCTGCTCATTCCATGAGATGATCTTTATAATACATTTACAAGTATATTGTAGCTGAGCTGAAGTCACCTACTGCGCAATGAGCACCTGCTTGTTTCTTCAGCTCATTCATTATGGGCCACATTTAACCTCAGTTAAGTGGGAAACCCTCTGACCACTTGATTTGATCTGGTCTTGTGATATGTAAGAAGTTGTTTTATATACTCAAAAGTTGCAGGGGGAGAAGACACACTTTCAGGTGACAAGTGACTAGCAGATCCTCGTAACTAGATGAAGATGGAAAAGTTACTATTGACCGTTTCATGCACTATAAAACCTGTTAAAGAAATTGGACACAAGTTTCACTCCCATATATACACTTTGCCATGTGGTTCTTGCATTTACAAACTTGCCTGGATTAATGTATTAAGTGGAGTTAGCCTTCCTCTGGGAAACAATGCAAATCTGCTCAGAAAAGCATTTCTGAGAAACATAGACAAACTGTGGGCCAAAGCCTCTGTTGGCCCAACTCCACTGAAACCAGAGCAGCAGCAGATAAAGCAGATAATTCAGCCATACATTCTTAGAATGTTACTGCTCAAAAAAAAATCTCTCCTGGAGGGGAACAAAAATACAAACAAGACAAATATTCTTATTAAAAAGAAATTAGAGAAATTTAATCAGAGATAGAAACAGTCAACTCCTACCTCTCTATATAAAGAGTTTCCCAAATGACCATCACTTCAGACTATGAAACCTCTGAACTTCAGAGGGACTAAGAAAGGGAAACAAATAGAGATGGAAGGGAGGTGCTGTTAAGGGGAAAATAATTTATTGTTTTCCTCAAAGCTAATATTTCTTTTTAGGAGACCAAAGTGATCGTTGTTTCATTCAGCTTAAGCAAACAAAGCATCAGATCTAAACCAAAGGATTTTTAACAGTAATTTCCATTAAGAAATTGCTTAACACACTCAAATTGATATGACTAGATAATTGCAAGAAACAAAATGCTTTAAAATGCCAATTAGGACACAACGCCCTCTTAGACAAAGTGCAACAAATGACCCATGCCCGTTCCCGCTATCTCTTTTGATACAAATCAAGAAAAGGGGCACGAATTCATCTCCCCTGCTCCAGCAGAGAAAACAGTGTCCTTCCCAGACAGGGAAGCAGAACATTCCCAGCACCACCATAAGCATTTCCAATGGTTGGCTCATACCACAATACTGTAGCTAATCTACTCTTTTGTAATTAAGTCACAATATATCTCCTAGAAAAGAAAGTGCATAGTATTCAACCAGGTAAAATTTTGCCAGGACATGTAAACTACTCATATCCCTTTTAAGTTCCCTGGGAAATGTCACAGCATCTAATAGAAGCCAAGCTTCTTGGCTTCTTCTGCCATTGCCCTAATGAAAATGTAGGGTGAGAAATAGAAAATATTCCAGCACCCTCTCCTTTCTTTATCTGCACAGGGCTTGTCCACTCCCAAACCAGTGTCTGCAAAACATCTAGCATCCTCTGAACAACATTCCTCACATTAAAGAATCACAGAATCATAGGGGTTGGAAGGGACCTCTGAAGATCATCTGGTCCAACCCCCCACCAAGGCAGGATCACCCAGGACAGGTTGCACAGGAACACATCCAGTCGGGTTTGGAAGGTCTCCAGAGAAGGAGACTCCACAGCCTCTCTGGGCAGCCTGTTCCAGTGCTCCGTCACCCTTGTAGTGAAGAAGTTTCTCCTCACCTTGAGGCAGAACTTCCTGTGCTGCAGTTTATGCCCATGGCCCCTCGTCCTGTCACTGGGCACTACTGAAAAGAGACGGGCTCCATCCTCCTGACAGCCACCCTGCAGATATTGATAGACATTGATAAGGTCCCCTCTCAGCCTTCTCTCCTCCAGACTAACCAGCCCCAGGTCTCTCAGCCTTTCCTCATACAAGAGATGTTCCAGTCCCTTAATCATCCTCATAGCCCTCCATTGGACTGTCTCCAAAAGTTCCCTGTCTCTCGTGAACTGGGGAGCCCAGAACTGGACACAACACTCCAGCTGAGGCCTCACCAGCACAGAGTAGGGGGGGTGGGTAACCTCTCTCAACCTGCTGGTCAGACTCTTCTTAATGCACCCCAGGACACCATTGGCCCTCTTGGCCACCAGGGCACATTGCTGTCCCATGGACAACTTATTGTCTACCAGGACTCCAAGGTCCTTCTCCATGGAGCTGCTTTCCAGCAGGTCAGCCCCTAACCTGTACTGGTGCATGGGGTTGTTCTTGCCCTTGTTAAATTTCATGAGTGTCCCCTCCACCCAACTCTCCAGTCTGCCCAGATCCCGTTGAATGGCAGCACAGCCTCCTGGCATATCAGCCACTCCTCCCAGTTTTGTATCATCAGCAAACTTGCTGAGGGTACATTTCAACCCTTTATCTAGGTCATCGATGAAGATCTTGAACAAAGCCTAACCCAGTACCTATCCCTGGGGAACACCACTAGCTACAGGCCTCCAACTGGACTCTGTGCCGCTGACCACAACCCTTTGAGCTCTGTTGCTTAGCCAGCTCTCGATCCATCTCACAGTCTGCTCATCCAACCCATACTTCCTGAGCTTCACTATGAGGATGTTATAAGAGACAGTGTCAAAAGCCTTACTGAAGTCAAGGTAAACCACATCCACTGCTCTCCCTTCATCTACCCAACTAATCACTCCATCATAGAAGGCTAATTGCATTGGTCAAGTACAATCTCACCTTGGTGAATCCATGCTGACTACTCCTGATTAACTTGCTTTTCACCCATGTGCCTAGAGACAGCTTCCAGAAGGAGTTGTTCCATCACCTTCCCAGGGATGGAGGTGAGGCTGACCAGTCTATAATTTCCTGGGTTTTCCTTCTTGCCCTTTTTGAAGGCTGGGGTGACATTGACTTTCCTCCAGTCCTCACGCCCCTCTCCCATTCTCCATGATTTTTCAAAAATGGAGAGGTATTGCAACAACATAGCCAGCTCCCTCAGCACTCACAGGTGCATCCCATCAGGGCCCATGGATTTGTGAGTGTTCAATTCAACCAAATGATCTCTAACCCAAACCTCATCCACCAGTGGAAAGTCTTCCTCCCTCCAGGCTTTTTTGCTTATCTCCAGCAAAAGGATTGTCTGGGATTCCCGAGGAGCAGTCTTAGCAGTAGAGACTGAAGTGAAAAAGGCATTCCATAACTCTGCCTTCTCTGTCACCAGCGCTTACACTTCATTCACCAAAAGGTCCCGCATATTCCCTTGTCTTCCTTCTACCACTGATACACTTGAAGCCCTTGTTCTCTTTTACTTTCTTCACCCTATTTAGTTCCAAGAGGACCTTGGTCCTCCTTGTTGCATCCCTGCATATCCTGACAACATTCCTATAGTCCTCCCAAGCGACCAGTCCCTTTTTCCACCTACTGTAAACGCCCTTCTTCCATACAAGTTTTTCCAACAGCTCCTTGCTCCTCCATGGGGGTCTGCCTCTTCGACTTGATTTCTTGCTTAAAGGAATGCACCAATCTTGAACTTTGAAACAGTGAATATTGAATATTAACCAACTTTCTTGATCTCCCCTACTTCCTAGAATTAGGTTAAAAGAAGGTTAATACCTGATCATTAGTACACTGTTAAGAGGCATCAGCAGCAATGAGAAGAATTAGGATGCTTTAGTATATCTAAGAGGGCTAAAAGATACACTGAAGTTTGGTTAATTATGTTTGCTGTCTCACCAGTACCCAGAATATTCTCTCTCCTGGCACAATGCACCAGATGTGCTCAAACTGTGCATTGCTCCCACTTAAATAGCATCACACCCACATTTTGTGAGATCTTTAACATAGCAGAGAACATATCAGAGGTTTTAGGTGTCCTGAGGTATCTCAGTCTCCAAGCTGCACAATGGCTTCTGGCTCTGGCCATCTGCAATGCTGTAGCCTCTACATTTTGGTGGAAGACCCATGGATTATGACACCTCATTCTTCAAATGGGCAATATCTTTCAAAAGAAAGAGCTCCAGACATATGCAACTGGAAATAGTATCACAGGGAAGAAATGTAGACTGAGAATATCCAAGCAAAAAGATTTACATTAATTTCAATCTAAATTAGTTCTGAATCTTTTGGTGCCTTTCAAAGCTTTTGCAATAGTGACCTAAGTTCTTGGTACTGATGGGGGTTTTTTTTTACTACTTTTTTTTTCAGTGCCTGAGTTCAGTTCCAGTTTGAATATTACACCTCTGAAAATCCCTCTTCCTTCAAGAACCTGCAAACCAGTTACTAAAAAAACCTGGAGACATCTAAAAATGTTGGTCTCTGCTAACAGTAGCTCAGCTTGCAAGAAATAGTGGCACTTGCCTCTCTGTGGCTCCAAACAAGCACCTGGCACCCACACTGCAGAGCAACATCTGCTTCTCCCGCTGTATTTTATGGGACAGATTTCCCTTTCCTCCATTTTTCTCTGCACAGAATCCCTGCCATAGAAAATAGTCAGAACAGTCTCACAGTGGTTATCAGTTTTATACATATGAGACAAAATATCTCAAAGTTCCCAACACCCACTATTCATTGTATTAACCTCCATCTTCCAATTTAACAAGCATTTGTAATTAGTCAGCTCATACTGAGACACACACACTATTTCTCACTTTATTCAACAGCTCTTATGAAGCAGGAAAGAAGTTTGACATGGAAAAATATCTACTCATCAGTCCTTATGTTTGTCAAGTGTTATATGTAATTTCATTATACACCTTGGAGGTAATTAGAATTAGAGATTTGATTAATTTGCCAGATACAATCTACATAAGCAGTTCACTCATTTTCTCTTGAAAATTGTCCCTAAGCTCATGTTTTTCCATCAAGAGATACTTGAAGGGCAAGTAGGGCAAGCTATTCTGCTGGAATTATGAAGCAAAAATAGCTCTATTTGTACCTAAGATGGGGGAGGGGAAAAAGTATTAAAATAAACCAAATGTTCTTATGGGTTAAGATTTTTACTGCTAAATATGTTTGTTCACATCCCAGTCATGGGAAACAACAACTTGCCTCTTCTACCAGTCAGTGACTTTCCAGCAATAGAAGCCAAAAGCAGTGGATAAATTCAAGCTAAGCCATCACTCCCCAAAGCTGTTTATGCTCCACATTTGTCTAGATTTCTGGAGGAAGTATCTCACTCCACAATACCAGTCTCTGTAATGTATCCAATATACGATCCAATAGCTTTCTTCTCCATTTCAAAATTGGGCTCACTTGTATTTGGGCAGAGGCTAAGCAGGATGCGAGATTAACTCCTTGATTCAGAGTTAAGCTCTTCTGAAATGATCATGTATTTGTTCAGATTCAAAATAATCTGTATATCTTCTACCTAATGGGCAAATCACTTTCATCTGCTACAGCATCTTTTACTCCTGAGGAATGGCCTTCTATAAAATAAAGGCAGAACTACACACTAAACAAATCTATTCACTCACTGTTCTCCTGGACATCTGGGATTTTAAAAAAATTTTTGTTAGTTTGTTTTGACACAAAGTAAGAGAGGAGTTTCACAAAGTTTCACCCTGCTGAAGTCTTCTGTTCTGGCCTGTGAACTGGAGACACCGAGATCTCTCAAATAAGATTTTATACAAAGCCCATCTTACCTAGCAATGCAAGTTTTTAGCTGTTGTTCTGCTTTCTCCAAAGTGGAATTTAGCTCAAAAATGGAAAAATAAGGAAAGTTAAAATCTCAAGCCTTATCTTTAATCTAATACTGCAGTCAGTGAGTATGGCATTTGACATTATTAAGAACTGTCAAGCTAAACTCTGACCTCTTGGCCACATCTTATCACAACTGAAATTAAAGCTGCTGAGAGCTGATGCCAGTCTGGAAATTTCTCCCAGTAAAGCTGATGTGGTTTCAGAGGCTCTAGCACTGGCTTTTCAAATTTTATTTATTATTTCCTATTGATTGCTTTGTTTCTCATACGTGAAGCCAGATCATATCCTGGGGCACCCTGCCATTTGATATTTTTTAATAATTCTTACCCAAGGGTTTTGCAAGCAGATGGGCTAGAGAGAAACAGGTTCCTGACAGCCAGATGAGATCATCCTATATCATGTGCAAGCTCTCACCCTCCCAGATTCAGACCAATGAGAAGGCAGCTACCAGATAATACCCTATAGACTTTGAATGTACCCCTGTTATGCAAGTGTACTATCACAACAGTTCTTCTCAGAAATGTGGGAAAATGGAACGTTTACTCTTTTCTTGCACTCACACTATTGATATCTTGTTGAAAAAGACACTGCTCTGTGAGAAGAGGGAGTATAACAGCTGGAAGGTATCCCTGCAAATCCAAACATTTAGGAACAGCTTAATCTAAAGCCAGAAAAGAATCATGATTGCCAGTACATTTAGAAACCCCCAAAGCAGAGCTGTCAGGATGGTACAGAATTCTCTGCCATCCTCATCCCTGTTTCATCAAGATATAATGCAACTTGCTCTCAAATATTAAGCTGCCTGTGCCAGGATGCTTCCCTGCAGGGGTACAAAACAACACTGGTCCTTTTCAGTAGCCAAGGTAGAACAACTTGAAGGCTAGAAGAGCAGAACAGGTCTATTTAGCCCACCCACTGTCAAAGCTTTCTTTCTATGAAATATAGCTAAGCAGCCACTCTGACAGCATTTACTGAAACAGAATGCTCTTTTCCTTCTTAATTAAGAGTTAAGCATCAAACAGGAATTTATTGGTACAGAGCTGCTGTAAATAAAGACCACAGGCTTAGGATATGGCAAGAGAGCATAATTTGTCTACCACAAATGCTACAAAAAAAAAAGGAGTCCTGTCTAACATATTGGTTAAATACAGCACAAACATTAATACAAGAAGTGTAGGGCAGAAGAGGTGGACTCCAGGAGCCAGCACAGCTACCAGTAGCAAGAATGCAGAAGCAGACTTTTCGCACAGGGAAATAAATCCACTAGGTGCCCCAGGGGTTTTGCTTCATCCTTCTTGATTTTTGATCTATAGTCCTTCTCCAATTACTTATATATTAGTTAGGTGGATGCTAGTTTGGATATGCCCATATTAGTGAGCACAGTATGGAACTGACCTTAATATTTAGAGCAAACCAAATGTTTCTAAGAGCATTCAAAAAAATAGTGAAGCCAGATTGGCACGTAGCATGAACAACTTCAACTTTCCCCAAGTGTGTTCAGGAGCATCCTTACACCTGATTTGGTTTTTAGATTTCAAAGCTAAAGTGTAAGCTTCAGCTTCAACTGCAGCTTTTCCTCAGCTTGGACCATTTACAAAAAGCTCTCCCTGGTGGGGACTCCCAAATATCCTGAGTATGAGGTTAGAGTTCATAGCTCAGTTGCTCCACATATGTTGAGTAATATTCAAAACTAATTTAAAGTAAGAACAATCAGATATCAGCAGCTTATTTGATAATCATACAGAGTTTTAGAACTGAGATTTCTTTAATGATTTAAGCACCCATTAAAAGAGACAATGTACTCAATATCTAGGTTAAAGAGAAAAAACATTTGGAGGTTGAGGAAGAAAAACAAGAAGCTTAGAAATAAGACAAGGAGGGCTTTCTACAGAAAATGAAAGTGTTCAAGAGAAACACTGGCTGGCAGAAAGCACAGAGAAATGCCTGGAAGAGATAAAATTACATGTGGATTTACCAGTCCCCTAAGACCATACCTACTGGAAGTTCACTGCTCATCTGCAAGAACAAGGCATTATTTGACCATAGCTGGATAGAAATCAAAATCCTCAGGAACATGTTCTAAAAAGAAAGACAACTTAGTTCTTGGTATTTTTATATTTTGCTCCTTACACAACTATAACATTAGAAAGCCTGGACCCCCTGTCTCTCTAGACTACTTATGGAAAACACAGGCTATTCTGTAAGTGTACTTCAGCAAGTTTCTCACTGGTGCAGGGGAAAATAGGAGAAACCCAGAATTTGTTTCAAAGTCTCCAAGTAGACCTTTATGAGGACCATATGCTTTGTTAGAAAGACAATCAGAATGTGTACTTTTCTTTATACCAAAACAATAGTAAAAGCTTTTATACATAAATGTTTAGATACACGTTTGTCTTACAATCGTAAGTGATGACTAAACCCAGATGAGAAGTTTTGGCAGGAAGCAGCAGCAGGAAGGAAGGTTTTGGCAGGAAAAGCCTAAGGAAGGTTTTTACCAAAAAGGCAGTAAGAGTTCATTTGCTTTAGTTTAGTGGATAAGGCATTCAGGGATATTACAAGTCTTTATTCACATCCATGCTCTTCTTTGCTGTGCCCTATGTGCCAGTCTCAATTACAGGATTATTGATTCTGATAGAACTTATTATAAACTTCTAAAGCAGAACCATAACTGAAGTGGCTTAGGATAAAGTTTTCAAAACAGGTATGTTTACAGTGAAGTTTTTTGTTGGGGACGCTTCCCTCCAATAATACAGATTATCCTACTGAAAAAATTAGTCTCTGCAATGGTGGTCACCTAGGAAGAAAAAAAATTCTGTGCAAAGTGCAAATCATCTCATCCAAGCAATCACAGGAGGTGATGTTCCCAGTCACACAAATAGAGAACCGGGGTATCTATTTTAAACCATTGCTTAAAAGAAGAAAATTATGAATATCTGAAACACAGCAGAAGTAGCAAGAATGGCTATGAACTGCATGGTTATGTTTGCTGTGTCTTAGAGTGCATTGTGTCTGCAACTGAGGATAGGGGGGTTTTTTGTTTTCTACTTTTCCAAAATGTTCTTTTCTGGCAGAAAAATTGATGATTTTCAGCTAAGGTTTCAGAAGTGTTTTCCTGAAGCTCATGAAGAAATCTTCAAATTCTTAATTTTAGTTATTACATTGTATTATATCTGACCTGAACAAAACCCAGATGAATCAAAATTCCTAATTTGGAAGGCATATTGACATAAATCCCTAGTGTCCAGCATGGCATATCTGGGAGAAGAATATCCTGCTATTCTATGTGATTTTTGCATATGCATATTTGTTAGCCACATTTAGAAGACATTGCACACGTTCATCATCATATTATCCACACATTTGAAGTCACTGTACCATTACAGTTTCCTCAGTGATGCTGCAGGGCCAGGCTCTGCCAATGCTCTCTTTTAGAGACTAACCCCTTGCACTGTGTACCATAGTCTCCAAACTAAGCATAACCCCCCAATAAAAAGGCGTGTAGTTATCCACACTAGAGAAACATCCCTGCATATATGGTCTTCCCCTCATTTCCTTACATACAGTTTACAGCTGTTCTGACAAATCCCCATTCACACCTGAATATATTAATATTCCTACACTATCAACAATTTTACCTATTTCTATATACCTGCAATAAACCACTAAGATAATTCACATCTCTTGCTTTTTGAACATGTTGAGGATATAAGGGCAATCATTTTAAATCTTACACAGCATCTACCCTCTCTCCACAGCTAACAGCAGATTTAGTGGTACAGGAGAAGACTGGGGAGAACAGTAGAGACTACAGGAACATCTCCCACTACACCATCCTCGCTTTTGGAGATCAGTGGTTTACAAACCCTTTATCACACTTGCATCTGTGTTTAATGCACCTTGGTAAATTAAGTTACACAGATAACATACCTTAAAATATTGCATACTTTTTGGATCCAGAAATACCCAGCATTAACACTGTCTTTTCACAAGCCATGTAAGCCAGCTCTCGCTTGTGGTCGGGGCACGGCAGAAGGGACTGTTCTCACTCCCTAACTTCAGGCACCCTATTAATACAATTCAGCATACAGGCTTTCTGCCTCCCAAGGGAGCCTCACTCTTCCTCCAGAGGACACCTGTACATTGTACAGCTTCATGCTCATGCACCACTCCCAGACTTAACCAGACCAAATGTGCACACAGAAATGCATAGCCACTCCCATGCATCAGCACGCCGAGTGGTCTTTGGCCACATAAGTACATGCATGCAGCACATTCATCCCTCTCATCTACACTCACTTCATTAAACTAACATTTTTCTTTTATCTTCAGTTTTTACATCATTTTCTTGAGGGCTCCTCTTCCACCCCCCAAGTTTCCAAGGTTTCATGGGTTTAATGCTTTTATTTTTAAAAAGTATGTTGACGACCAAGATCTAGCACTGAAGCACACAAAACCCAGATAAAAGCCATGTTACAAATAACACAACATTTCCCCCCAAGCCTTTCAGACTGTATTACTTGAAAAACTGCAGCCTGCAATGTAACTAAAGCCATTAGGGGCGGGTGACTTTTTGGTGCATTTCAGACTTAAAATAACTCTTGCTTATGTTTATTTATAATGACATTCATAAGAACAGCATTATAGATGTGTATAAATACAACACCATCATAGCTGAAATAGTATCCAAGATCAAATAATAAAACCTAGGATATGGTTTTGAACATGCAGAGTTGATTTAAAGTTGCACAGCTCTGCACTCACACCATTTTGAGGCATGTATTAGGTGTGCAGCTCTACAAATCCAATTTATCATTGCCTTAAAGTGCATAGTCTTAATTATGCTCCTGTCCAAAAAAATCTTACTATTGCTCTGTGAAATATGTCTACTGCAACTGAAAAAAATTGAGAAAGGGTTTTGTTTGGTTTTACATTTAATATAGCTTTCTTAATAGTTAAACTGACTGTAGTTATTTTGCTTTGCTGTTTATGTGTGTTTCTTAGCAACAAGGAGAAAAAGTCTTTTAACTATAGGAAACCATAACTGTAAGATCATAAATTGGCATAGAAAATAGAATATTTTAACTACCTATAACAGATCATTTACACTGTTTAAGCTTCAAATCAAAGGTGTTCCTTTAGCTTTGAAGGAACTTAGTTTTGTGTAAATAAAAACAACATCTAGAATTGTATTTTATACAGAAACTTTCTTCCCAAAGACTTTTACATGTGGAACCCATTCAAATCCCAGGAAACCTCTGAGGACTTTTGTTCATAGGAATATTCCCAACTCAGTGAGATTATTCATTTATTTCAAATTAGTCACCAGTTTATGTATTTGCAGAAGTGAGTCTACATAAAAGATTTATATACCACTGAAATACAAATACCTCTAAAGCAAGATAAAGTTGTTCAGCAGCTCTATACTACAGGAGGCACCAAGAAATAGAGCCATCAAGTTTAAGAGTTCAAGGAAGAGACAAAGGCAGAACATAACACATTAAGTTAAAACTTGACCAGGACTGGACTTTTACATCATTTTTTCTAAACAAAAGGCATACTGTAAGGTATTTAGCAATACTTTCACAAGTCAAAACCTTGCCTTTGCATCTTGTGGAAAAAATCTAGCCTCTGCCAGAGATGGTATATCCAAATTTAGCAAACCCCAGGAGAGTGCCAATGGTTTGAGCACCATTAGCACCACCTGCAAGAGATGAGATATTGCATAGCTAAGTTTAAAGAGAGCTGGAAGGGAACATACTCCAAAATTGCACAGCCTGGAGGCTACAGAATTTCTACTGAGCAACTGGAGGGGTAAGTTTTAGTAAAAGAGAAGTATTAGCATACAGCTGACAAAAAACCCTCAGTCTGTTATCATCCTGTAAATCTTGGGCTGAGAAAGACCACCATGGCCTGTTAGGTATGTCCCATATAGCCTTAAGGTCTTCCAAATACCTCACCGCAGATTGGTGCAATGAGCAGCTCCAAGCCAGTGAGCAGTCCTAGTCTCTGCTTTTCACAAAAATATTCCAAACACAAATATTTGTTGTCAGTAAAACACCAAGAGAAACATGCTCACCTTTGCACCTTTCAGCATGGTTTGGAAATTAATGACCCATGAGCTGGCAGCACACCTTCTCCTTCCTTGGGTTTGGAAAAACTCAAGTAAACTACGATAGCAAAGTGCAAAACAGGGTTTAAACAAGAGACTCCCCAGAGTGTTGAGGTCTTCAGCAAATTCCTTTTTCTTAATCTCCATTACTGTATAACCAGCTGCTGTTTGCAAGTTTTCTGTGGGAGGAGGAAGCTAGCCCTTATCAGGTGGGGGAAATCAAGGGTCAGAACAAGAGCTGGGCACTGCTTAAGCCTCCCTCAGGTTTTCTTTTCCACATCATCATGCTAATCTCAGCCCAAGTATTGCCCACAGGTAAAAGCCAAGCCCCCCTGCAGTTAGGAGGACAAAAAGACAAAAAAGATTATGATCTTAAAACAAGATGGGGAAGCAGGTGGTGTTTGCTGCAATGTTTTTGAGGGTCAGCACAACTGTAGCAGGACTAGTCATATGCTAAGTGATTTAGCTGACAGCAGGGATGGTGTCATCCCTCCCCCTTTTTCTGTAAATACCAGGTATATTAGGCAGTGCCAAACTTGAGCAGGCTCTGAACATTACAGTATCACTAGCACTTGTGTTGCTTTTAACTATATTGATCAAGACCTAAGGCTGCAAGCTAGTTCTGTATACTTAGCAGTAAACTGCACAGGGCAAGTCCTCCAGTAGGTATTTGTAGAGCCAGAAAGGCCGAGACAAACAGATGCATCTGTACTGTCCCAGGCTTGGTAGTCAGATGTGTTTAACTCCTTCTGCACCATGTAACACACTGGCTGTGTCCACCAAGTATTATTCACATTGACAACTGCTTGCTCTGGGCTGGCTCAGAGACTGAGAGTTTAGTGCTAAGCTCAAGCTAATAACCCTGCAGCTTTTGATCTACTCAGCAAACCAAAATTGCAGCTGATGTACTGTGGATTTTCCTCAACACTCCCTGCCAACCTGCAGCATACCCTCTGAATGCACAGTTGTGTCTCACAACATTGCATCCACACCAGAGCTGCCACACAAACCATCTGGGGGCACGCAAAGATCCAAACACTCATCCCAGCTAGTGTCTTATCAAAAAGGCACCTTTTGGTGGTAATTGTGGAACACTAACTTCTTTCCACAGTATACAGCAGCTTTATCTAAGCAGTTCTGCAGACTGAACTATATTAGACATCTTGGTGGAGAGAAACATTACTGTAGAAATGTGTTTCCTCTTAGGAAGTTCAATGTCTCTTGTCCAGCTTCAAAGTTGAATTAGCTGCTTTCATTCTGGATTTTCATTTTAACTCAAGCCCACAATTAAACTATATGTAGATTTGAGCCATACATAATTATTGGAAGTGGCAGGCTCTGAATGACTGGCATGCCTCCAAGCTTGTAAAATAATTATGCTCACTGCAGTCCTGCTACATCCAGGGGAGCGTGAAACCAAGTCTCACCAGTCCCCGTGACCTAAAGTACGCTCACACTGTTTGGGCAAGCCCAAAACAGCCAACAGTACCTGCGAAGATCAAGAGGACATCAGTAGACAGGATCAGCTGATCCAGAACACTGGAGTTTACAACATTTACAACATGGGTTTTGAATAGCCCAACTGTATCTTTTGTTTATACAAAATAAAGACTAGATCCTTGTTAATGTACTGCTGCCCATGGTGCACTCCCACAGGGCAGCTGAGTATAGTCTGTTTGGAAAGCAGCTCCACCTCATCCCCTTTAATGCATCCTGGAAATTATCCCATCAAGGAAGAATTCAAGACAGGGATGCAAAGGCAACTGCATGAGCACAGGATCTATAGGCTTCAGCCACAGTCTCTTCAGGGTCAGCTTTGGGACCTACAGAATAGGGGGAAATGTGTTGGAAATCCTGAATGCCCTATGAAAGCATCATCACAGAATATAATGGAAAGTTATACAAGATAGTCTCATGGGTGCTGGGGCTCCTACCATTCCACGTTTTGCCTGCAGTAGGACTGTATGTACATACCTTCGTGTCAAGTAATCTAGCTATATTCCTGTTAAATAGTCTGAGATCCTTACACAGTAAAGCCAAAAGCAGTTTAAGTAAAAGCTCTGAGTAGGAAGTATTATGTTTGGACAAACTGACAGAGCACCAAGGTAACTATACCAGTACTGATTGAGCCTCTTCATTACAAAAATGTAAGTTGCAAGTACATGCAGGAGCACCTTCTTTAGCAAGAAACATGAAACTTTAAAAATAAACTATTTACATATATAAATATTAGATATTTGAAAGAAAACTGGCAGGATGAATCAGAGTTGGTTTAAAAAAATGTTTCCAGGACTTGCCATTAACAAGGCTGACAGCATTTTGGTTTTTTAAATGATTGCATAGAGAGCTTTGAAGAAATAGAGAACACTATAAAAACACTTCACAGAGCAAAGTAAACACTCCACCCTAATAGGAAGTCTCTCCCCGCTTTGGATCAGACATTTTGTTATGTTTTTCAAGCCTGAATTTCAAATCCAGCCTCAAAAGAAGTCCCAGTCCAATAGCTATTGGACAAAAACCCAGTACCATGCAGTGAGGCACCTTATTCCAGGCAGTGTCCTCACAAAAAAAATAAAATCAGTACTCTGGGTTTATATTGGATTTCCTATGCAACATATCTTGGTGTAAGCTGCACAGGAAGATTCAGACTCTTAAGCTAGTTATAAACAGCAACTTAAAAGCCATTAAGAACTGCAAACTGAAAACAATGCTTTAAAAGTCAGCAGACTTGAACCAATTTTAATCCTTTGGGTTTTGTGACAAACTTAAGCCAATACCATATGTGATCAGCTGCTTTTAGTGTCTGATGCAAAAATGCATCAATTCTAATCAAAGTCCCATCAACTTATTCCAGCCCCTTTGGATTACTCCATTTTATATTAAAATAAAATTTATGCTTGATGCAACACATTTCCCTGAGCTCCTGGTGAAATGCCACTGAAGCTTTTTACATTATCCCATTGAACGTTTTCCAGTGCCATGTAACCCCTTTTGCACATTTCTACCTACCATTTACTCTCACTGTCAGGCTTGCACCAGGTCTCATGGCTCACTGCATGTTCAAACCCAGAATTAACTGCACAAGTGAGAAGTGAGGACCCATTTACAAGTAAAATAGCAATAGATTCCTGCCCCACCCTCCAAAAGGGGTCAAGAGAATCTCTTTAGGATGAATACTGCAGTGACAAGGAACAACACACACTTGTAACAGTCAGATATCTTCCTCACCTCAAATATGACTAGAGCAAAACATGAGACAAACTATTTGGAGGTTCAAAAGCATTGAATTTAAATGCTTTTTCCATTTGCCCATTTAGAATAAGCAAGATTACTTCTGGCTTGTAAAGTGTGAAAAAACTTTTTCAAAGCTTTTTCAAAAAAACAAACAGGAGCAAAAAGCACCTTCACTCAAAAAAAAAAAAAAATCTGTTCCCAGACCATTACAGCAATAGTTTGTAGGGGCTGTGAAAAACTGGATGAGCATTATCCCTCCTACAAGCAGACTCAACTCTGCATTTTCTGAAATAAGTCCATCCTCAGTCATTAGCACAATTGGGTTTTGCCCAGTGAGTTATTCTCCACTTTCAGTAACCAGCTCCATATGTGTGAAAAAACAATCCTAAAAGTTTCAGACACTGAAAAGTAGGAAGAGACTTTCCAGTATTTTAGCTAGTAGACCAGTATGAGTTGCCTGAATGTTAGTATAACAAACCACCATTACACCACTCAGAAATAATATTTATCTACTGAAGTTGTGTCTGCTGCAACAAAGTCATCAGTTTTGAGCAGTTTAAAAAAGGCTCTATAATTTAGAGTGGAAGTGCTTAAACACACAGCTTTATCTGCAAGGAATTTGCATGACAGTTTTGCCCTTTTATCAAGAGCTGGCCAACAAGGAATTAATATGGTTTTATGATCCTGGCATAAAGTGGATCATGGCTGATGTGACCATTTAAGGCTTGATCCAAACACAAACTTTTGCCATTTATGACTCCATTCACTACACTCATTTACATCTACTCTTGCAAGAGTGGTTCTATCAGCCCTGGTACCAGTAGGATTGATTTGTTTTGGTGACCTAAACTCCACCCAGAACCAGCCAAGTACCAATACTCTGGATGTCAGGAAACATTTTTATTGCAGGACTGGCATCAGTACCTACTCCACCCTCTTCAGAGCTCAGAATACAGGGCATAGCCAGGGCAAAATGAGGTAGAAAATGCTGTTTCTAGGCAAGTGTCACTAGGACTATTGAAGGGCACCCAGATCTTATTTTCTTAGCCCAAAACCAACACAAAGCTCTATGGCAGAGAGAGGACACTGACAAAGCAAGACTTCTGAGGTCTGTTCCCAGTCTGTCACCTACCTTGTGATTTAGGACAAATTATCTTTTCTCCCTCTGCCTCAAAAGGTTTCTTATTTCAAGCTCCTTTGCAGAAGCCAAGGACAGGGAAGGGAGGCTACAGCTCATGGTTTATTCATATGACCCAGAGGTACAAGATTCCTCCCCCATTGTGACTGACATGAGTAAGATGTATTAGTGTTGCTTTCCAGTAATGCCCAAAATGCCCAACATCAGCAAGAAATACTCTCATCTCCTGTTTTAGGAGCTAACTTCCCAGGTAACAAATGCTCTTCTCAACATGTGCCGTTCCCTGTGCATCAGAGCTCTGGTATTAACTTTGCTTTCTGAGGACTACAGTAAAGAGCAAGAACAGTCCCAGAACTCCTCCGATTTGTACTAGCAACTAAACTACCTCATCTACTACTGCCTCTTCTGTGATAAGCCTAACATAAGGGCATCATAACCCAGAGGGCAGAGACCCTTTTATTCAACAAACACAGAAAACTCTTCTGCCTTTACTTTTTCAATTTGTTCACATTTTTGTCACTACTATTAAGCAACTGTTTCTTGTCTGGGGGTAGTTGAAAGATCCACTCTGCTGCAAAAGCATCCTGCCTAAATAGGCTTTATTCCCTCAAAGCAAATAGTCATTATTTGGGAACCAGAAAAGGCCCTTGCTTCCCTAACTCTCAAACCCTGCAGCTGACACCTTGAGAAATCTGTTCAAAAGGGAAGAAGTCTTTCCACTTGAGAAGCAGAGACCAGGGCAAACAGCTGGCCAAGGAGACAGATATATACTACAGAATATTTTAAGAGAATTATCTCCTTCATACTGACCCACAATACTTAGAGGGCAGGAGGAGGCTGATTTGCAATGCCAGGCTCCCATCTCTCCCTCCATGCTTTGCTGATGAGTCAGTCTGATTTTTAGTCAACACAGCTGAAGTGTTTCTTCTTTGCTGCCTCCCAGGATGCTCTGGAACAGTCAGAGTCAGCTGCTCCAGGATGAGGCAACAGCCAGCACCTTCATGCTACAGCTAGGGAACGAAGAAGTTACACAGCATCAGCTTCAGTCATGGCATTCCTAACAGGCAGGTTTGGCCATGCCTCAGGGAGGACTGGTTTGACAGCACAGCTCCTGCAGGAACAGGCCATGGACACAAGTGGTAGATGGGGAGAGGGCCACAGGGAATCCTTGAGAGCAGAAGTTTCCAGCCTGGAGGTCTCTTACTTCAGGTGTCTGCCCTTTTTGTTCACCTTTGTGGCCTCCCTCATAGCTTCCAGAGGCAGACTTGGCTGAAAAAGGTCATCCCTCTGGGACTTCCTACCTTCAGAACCCCATGCCAGCAGTGTGCCAGTCATTTCCTTCTATAGACATTTTCTTCACAGTCTCCATTCAACACTTAATACATCCCCAGCTTCAGCCACACAGGAGCTTAACTGAAAGGCTAACTCACATCCATAGTATTGGCACTCAGTATTTTGAGGAATGCTTGAGGTAGTCTCCACACTGCCTTCCCTAGCACAGTGGGTCCCCAGCCCACTCGTACAGTAAGCAAACCACTCTGTACTCCACTCTCCCCTTGTCATTTTCACAGCCACTTAATTCTCCATTGCAGTTTGGAAATGTAGCCTGAAGACAGCTAAATAACTTATAATAAGGTGACATACTGATTTGAACCTTTAAAGTTTATCAGGTATGGACCTGAGGATCTCCAAAAGGAACAGATTACACTATCTCTTCGACTTCTACCACCAACTTCTAATGAGGTTCTGTGAACTACTCCCAGCATCATGGTATACAGTCATTGATTACACAAGAATTAAAGTCACATTTTTGGACATATACATTTAAAATAGCATTTGCCATTTCCCCTACCCTGCCATTCAAAGTTTCCTTCCATATGTCAGACATACTCAGAACTCCCATTAGAGACATAGGAACTGACATTTCAATTTTACTGAAAACTTCCAAGTTAGTTTTCATCCCAAATTAGAGAAGCTTCATGCTTCAACAATTAAATTACCATCCCAAGAAAATGTCTGTTGGAGTAAAAAAAAAAAAACATTCTATTTCAATAAAATTGAGAAGACTTGTTCAAACAACAGTGTGTTGAAATTTGATAGTACTATAACTCAACATATTTTCAGTGAAAGCATTTTTCTGAAAGGACATCCTTCATCTTCATTTGCTCATGACAGAGCTACACTGATGACAGCAAAGTTTTGAATTTGTTAAAATAAATTTTCTTTGTGTGGAAACTTTGTCAGAAGGCTTCCTACCACATCTGCTCTCAGGAACCTGCCTCCCTAGTTGTCATCACAAGCCTCTGTTGAGCAATGCATCCTGTGAAGATGAGTCCTTAGATTACAGACATGACTAGTAGTGATCAGCACCTCCATACTGCTAAGAGATCATTGTTTACATGTCAAATGTTCAGCAATACATGCTTTATATTCCTTAACACTGACCCCAGCTTCTTTTCCTTGCCTATTACTTCAGCCCTGTTTTTGCAGTTTCCCTGTCTCACTTGAGACTGTAAATACATAATTTGTAAAGCTTCCAATCTCAGTTTCTACTAGCCATACTTCAGGGTGGTAATTATCTGGGCAGCATCTCCATTGAACACACTAATTTGAAACCCCTAGGGCAGCAACCTGATGAGGAATACTCTATGTATCTATGAATCATATTTCCACCCATCCTTTTGAGATATACTTAACATTCAATAAATGGTTGACTTGTCACTTAGGACTAGAATCAGCAAAAGTTTCTCTCATAAGCCATTCACAATTAGTAAGCCATTGGCCTATGCACCTGAATAACAGCTCCTGTAACTAATGGTCTTCCACATGGAACCAGGGAACCTGTGGTAAAATGTATTTGCATGGAAGTAGACACAAAACCCACATCCTAGGACAAGTCCTTAAAATAACTATGTTCAAAGAAGTTACAGCAGATACCACTGTTCTACTCTCCTGTATTTATAGAAAATGAAATGCTTCCAAGAGGTAGACTGGACACATGCACCAAATTAATTGCACAGGTAACTTTCCAGTGAGTGGAATTTGTTATGTTTGCTCAAGAGTAGTAATCCAGTGGAGAAAATGTAGCCTTGATGTTTTACTTGCATAGACAGCAAATGAGCCAGAAAGAATGTCAAGGAAAAAAACAAAGGGCTGGCCCAGAGAAAAGAAATACACAGAGTTAGTGACAGTAATGTTAAGACTGTGATAATCCAGAAAGTGGAAGGAAAATAGGGAATATTGGGCCAGTTCACAGTCTTTTCCACCTGTGCCACTGATGTGGTACAAGGATGATTTCAGCCACTGTTTGGAAAATGAGATAGCCACTGTATGGGTGTAAAGCCAGAGGCAGGAGTAGAGAGAGGGGATATAGTGGATCATGGTGGCCCAATCTCCCAGTTATGCACTGGTAGGAAGATTTTACAGTTCTCCATCACTGCAGACACAATTAGATCTTCGACTATTTCTGTTATTCTAGCCAACTACTCTCTGCACTCAGCATACTCTAAACTGACTCTCAATACAGCCTGGGCTCTAGCTAGTTAAAAAAAGATAGTACTTGGCTATGTCAAGCTTGTAACCTCCTCAAGCTGTGAGCTGAATGCTACTGCAGGTAACTTAAAGCTGATAACCCACCACTACCATCCTAGCAGCAGGTCAAAGGATTAATTTTACCACAGGAGAGAACTGCAGGGCAAAGCCCAAAGGCCTCAATGGTTGCCACTGACTGAAGTGCAAGAATTTGGTTTGCACATGCGGTAATAAAAGTACCAATATGATATTTCAGTTTAATTAGATGAAACTCAACATTACAATGGTTCACACTTTACTTGAGCCCTCAACAGCCAGCCTTGCCAGAGTTGTAGAAGCCAGAAGCAAGGCGGGGGGAGGTCAGTGGTCGCCAGGAGGGATCCTACACCTTTTGTGGTAGATAGGAGGTAGAGTTGGTGATTTAGGTTGGACTGTTAGCACTTCCCCAAAATCTATTAATTCTGCAGTAAACTTCCCATCAGCTCATATGACCACAACCATAGGCAAATATAGCACCAGAAAACAGCCATTAACTTGAACAAGACTTTGCACCACAGCTCCTCATTCACAGATACTCCATATGGTGATTAGCCAGTTCATCCCACACTCATGACAACATACCTTAGAGGTATGTTACTGTTAGAGAAGAGCAATACTGCTCTTTCACTAAGAAAAGTGGGATGGACAAGGGGTGGGAGCACCAGATGCATGGTGAAAGGATACACTGCCTTTACACCCTTCTCACACTTAACAGAGAACAGCTGTTTCTGACAATTGGCCAGCCACCATTTGTTTCAAAGGCATCAGCAAAAGGAAAGGAACAGGCTTGCCTCAAATGAACATCTCTTTCTAACAAGAGCTGAAACAAGTTCACTGACAGAAATCCAGTGCCCTCAAGATGAAAGTAGTACCTGGCTTTTAGAAACTGGCATGCAGAAGAAAATACATTTTGTAAGGAACAATAAGAGCACCAGAAAACCTTCTCACTTTCCTTGGTTGTAAAACTATCCAAACAAGGACAGGAACTTTTAAAGGCTTTGGGGGAATTACCAGTACCAGCTTTATCCACATTTTTAAGAGAGTATTCACAAATAGATAATTGTCTGGAAAGGCAGTACTTAACATACACTGTTCCCCAAACAGATCGTTAACAACAGCAATAAGAAGAAATAGTGTTTTACATTAATACCTTACTCTATTCCCCAGGGACTAGGAGTGTAAGAAATGGGTGTGTCTGTGCAGGGAAGACAGCAGTTATGAAAAGATTCCTCTAACCCTTAACTGCTTGCAGCTGCTATCTGTGCCATACTCCATAAACAAGCCAGGCTTTGTCTCAGGCTGTGTTTCTGTGCATTGCTTAAAGAGCATAATATCACTCTGTCTGAGTCTCCTTACAAAAGCACTTTCAATGTTTTCTGCAGAAATATTAACACTTCCCCAAATAAGAAAACAAGACTTTTACCATTTTCATATGAGAACAGGAGTGGTTTTAAAATGAAAACACCACTAGAATTGGGATAATTGACAAAATAAACTCCTATTTACACCCTACAAATTTTCTTAAAAGAATTTTCTTTCCTTGTCATAAAGGCCACAAAAATGAAGCAAAGCTTATTTTTTAGGACAAAAAGTAGATTTTTTTCTTCTGCTTGCTAATAGGAAGTTTTCAAGCACTGTCTGAAGTGTGCAGAGAAAACTACTCCATTACCTTGGCCAGGGAAGAGCAAGAAAAAAAACCCCAATATTTGTGATGCTATTTCTTGAGAACATCATGGGCTATGTCTTGGGTAAATCAGTATCTCTTCATCATGGTCAGTTGTTCACTGTCCATTTGCTCATTTCCCACATACACGAAGAGATGCTGTCTTTAAGCGTCTGTACTATGAATGGCCTCAATCTCTTCACATGACAATATGGAGAATTATTTCAGTATACCTGTATTTCTACTGCTACATCGTCTTTTTCACTCATTTGCACATCAGCACTAAGAATAGTTGTCTTACCTGTAAAACTCAGTGAACCAGACAAAAACCCACAAAGAATACCCACAACTTGACAAATGAATGTACCTGCTGTACACATGAGGCTGCTCTCTCCACTCCGAGACAGAGCTGTAGCATTGTCTGGCATTTAATGCCACCACTTGCTGGCATTAAATGTAAGTTCACGCACAGGAAAGCACAATACTGAAAGAGAACACACAAAAAACCCAAAACATTTTAAGTCATCTCCATACCTGGTCTTTCACAGGATTTTCTAGCCGGTCTCACACTTCAGAGCTGCTCAAAGCAAGCAGGAGCAAAAGGAATACAAGTGTTTTTTCTAGTCACCATTGGTTAGTAGGAGCAGAAAGCAAAAGCAGCACTGAAAGCCATAAGAAGTTGACTATTCCTCATTTTAAACATCCTCCTGTACAAAAGGTCAGCTCAACTATCCATAAGGTTTTTAGCTTTTAGGGGTAGTGGGGCATAATTAGAACAGAGCAAAGTTGTCAGCATCTAGAAACTCCCATTCACGCACCGGCACAGCACCCTTCTACCAGCAGATTCCTTCTGGTAGGAAAGGACAGTCCTACATAACAAATTTTCACACTTTCCAGCTTGGAGGAAGCTGCATGCAAAATTGGGTCAAGCAATAGAAAACCAAGTAGAAGGAACAACATAGCATAACCCAGGAACCCCTCTTACTAAGAAGCAGAGAGCCAATACACACCACAAACTCAACACCTCCAGGGGTACCTAGTAGAGACTGTCCCTTATAAAGCACCACCCAAAGAGCTTCTGCTCCAGTTAAAGGGGTACAAGCAGCAATCACCTGGTGCATACCATGGAATCCCCCTGCAGTCCTCCCCCTCCCTCCCCTCCAGTTACTTTCCCAGTAATGAACTTGCTCTGCTAACGAGCATCAGCTTTCTGCTGCAGCTGGTCACAAATGCTGGGCTCCTGGCTGATAGGAGCTGAGGTAATTTTTCCCTTTCCTTTTCAAACAACTAAAAAGATTCTGTAAATTCAAAGCTTAGTTTAGTTCAAATTTTGTTCAGTACATGCTAAAATTATGTATTCCAGAGGAAAAGAGTCGGTCCCTCTTGCACTGCTCTTCCTTTGGCTGTGCTTCCTAAGCCCCCTGCCACACACAGAGCCCTGCCTCACTGCTGCGCAGGGGTTTGTCCACCTAAATTGTACAATGTGTGCTTGAGAAAAATTGGCATTTTCCATCAAAACTCTGTTTTGACCAGAAATTTCCAGCCAGTTTTCCTTTACCCTGAATATATTAGAGGCAAACGATCATAACAGGAAAGGGCTTTCAGTTTCAAATCACACTCCTCATCCAATTCAACAATTATGTTTACCAAGCCATCATATTTATTTTTAATCCTATTTATTTATTTATTTCTAATCCAGACCTTTGGAAACATCAGTGTTACTTTTATTTCTATTACAACTCATTTTTAATCTGATTTTAATTATTACTCAGTTACAGGAAGGGTGCGGCCAAATTAATTTGTAATTTGTGAACTGACATCCCTCATTTATGAAAGAAAACAGCTGTATGGCCAACTTTTTCACTATCCCCCCCACTAAGAAAAGCTGGAAAAGAGAAATCCACCAGGACAATGTACGACAAACAGCGTTGTTAGTTCTGCGTACTTCTAACCATCACTCTTTAAGCAGCATATCCTGCTCCCAGGGAGGTGAATGGCAAATCTCACCCTGGTTCAGTGGAGCGGAAGGTGATTACTCAGCTGGAAGGGAACCACTGATGATATTTCCAGGTTACTGGTCCAGGAGCATCCCACATCATCTGCTACACAGATGTGTCCAGATGTGGCAGTGGCAGCCTCCTGCTCAAGAGCAGTCACATCTTACACAAAGACAGCTCCCAGGTAGGGCAGGGAATGGCAGCAGACCCTAGCTCTTGAGCTTGGGAACACCAAACAAGGACCACTCTCTCATCCATTAACAGCTATATCATGATCTTTTTTTCCACAGCCTCAGAGGGAAGCATTAGCATTTTGACCAAAGCAGCAGCTACCTTTGAAGAGCAATAACTGAAGAGAACACACACAATTCATGACTGTGGCCTCGGTGGCAGTGAAGGCATCAATGCCTCACCTCTTTCTCATGTAACCAACAAAATATCCCATTGCCATAAAGAAAGGCTCAGACAGTGGGGCAGAGAGCAGGTAAAGTCTAAGTATCTGTAGGTTTTCCAGGGTCAATAGATCATGGAAGCTACTGAGGGGTTTTTTTTTGTTCTTAATCTACAGACAAAAATAATGCTCTACCAGATTGTGCTATAAGTATGGTCAAAAACAAAGGTTGCACACAGCACCCATCCTGTGACTGCATGTATGTTCCCTTTTTTGAAAGACAAATGTATCCGTAGATCTGCAGTAATGATAGTTTCCAGAAGAACATAGGAAATCCTCACCAGAGAAAGGACTGAGGACAGTGACTCATCTGGTGCAAGGCAAAATGACTATTTCATAGAATCATTGAATCATTTAGGTTGGAAAAGACCTTTAAGATCATCGAGTTCAACCGTAAACCTAACACTGCCAAGTCCACCACTTCAGCATCAATTAAATTATGCTGATTTACAGAAGCTGGTGTTTTGTGTCTTATGAAGTTGCACAGACAATTTTTCTCAGTCAGCATTTTTCCTCACAGTAACCAAGAGCTTGCATGTGTCCTCTCCACCCTGTCCCCCCCATTTTGGTTGGAGGGTATATTATTTTAGTAATACCCACTACGACCCCATGGAAGAGAGTTGAAGTTTTTCTTGGAAATAGGCATTTGCTCTCAGTTATAATTGAAGCACCAAAGGCCCTGGTCAGACAAAGAGACACTCTGGAACCCAATATTTCACATTTCTCACACACAGTCCTTGCCAGCAAAATAGAGAATCAAATGCCTGCAAAAAAATCCATGTTACTATTTCTTGCCATTTTCAATGAGTCTTTCACCATTTGGTTATTTTCCTTAACACGCCAGCTTCTGCATAACAAGGTAAAATACTGGTGTCACTGTTAAATTCCTGTTCCTGTTGTTGTATACATAATAAAACTTGAGTCTACTGTAACATCTTTAAAGACAGCATCTAAAAACACCTGGTAGGGGGGGAGAACAGGATTTATTGTGTACAAAAACCTCATGACACCTAAGCCTGCTTCATGGTCTGAGGGTGCCTCATTCGTGAGTTGGTTGTCTGAGAGGCACAACTCTTCGAACACTCTGATTTCTTCTAGGGCTTATCACATTTTTACTTTTCTCTTTACAGGCCTTATTTAAATTTTCAGGATAAAAAAGAAAGATTTGGGTAGGAAACACTTGTGGAAAGTTTCCAGGTCTCTTCTTTCCCCTCTGAAACTTGAAAAGCTTGCTTTCATATCCATGTAGAACAAGGGAACAAATCAGGGACGGAGAGGAAAAAGCCTGCTGTTAATACAGATTCTTGCCTCCTGTAAAAGCCAAACCCTACATATCCCCATCTCCTCTTCAGCAGAAATAACAGACACAGCTATTCACTTTTCAGAACTCTGGCATAAGGAAGTGGATATCAGGATCATGACCTTTTTTTGGCACCTGCAGCAGACTTCTGCCCTCCGCAACTTTGCCTGCACCCAGACCCAGATCTGGAGGAACTTGTTGGCCTCAATTTCCCTCAAGCTGTCCAAGTCTTCTAGTTACAGGGCATCAAGTGCCTGCAAGTCAGATTGCCTACATCAGCTCAGTTCCTCATCCTTATTTCCGCCTGTCTTTCAACAGATTGACACAGAGCAGAAAAAAAGAGGATCCTCAATACTGGACTGCTTTGCCAGTAGTAGTTAACTTTCCCTTTGATGACTGGATAGCTTGCAAACATCTTCAAAGGGTGTTCCACAATGAGCCAGGAATGTCGCAAGAGTCATAGCATCAGACTCACAGGCCAATATGGGTTGGAAGGGACTTCTGGAGGTCATCTGGTGCAACCTGCCCCTTCTTCAGAGGAGGGACAGCTTTGATCAGGCTGTTCAAGGCCTTATCTAGGCAATATTTTAATATCTCTAAAGCCACTTGAGTTATTTCAGGAAGCACAAAGAGACCTCAGAGTTAATCCAGGGAGGCAGCAGAATTAGTCAGTTGATGGGAAGGCATAGGAAAATGGAGTAAAGTGTATATACAGAAGCATTTTTTTTTCTACCAATCCTACCCAGCATAATAGCCATGAAATTGTTTCCTGAGAGTTCATAGATTCATGGAGTTCCTGTGGCACATCACCTCTGAGCCTCCAGGCCATTATAATCCATGATTCTCCAAAGACCTCTGCTGTGCCATCAACACCTTTAATTTTACCATTACTCTTCATTTATCCGGCATTTTTCTTAATAGCTCAGCTTCTAATGGACATAGGGCTGTAGAACAATGTCGACTTTCATGGTCAAAAAAACCCCTGCTAGATTGTAGAGGAAACAGAACAGAGAACCTTACAAATTCAAAGGCCACAAGTCAAAAGCACCCCCAATTAATTTTACTAGTTCAACACGCAGTGAAAGCTGGTTTGCTACTGAGCCACATCGGATGTGTGGATTCTCAATCATTTCCCCATTAGTGGAGCTTTCATAACATCTCTCCAGGGCACATTCAGACCTACTCACGCCTGAACTCGCACTTCAATCTTTCCTTTCGGTCACAAGATCTCTCTCTCTCCCCTACTCAACAATTTATTGCCGACACTTACAGAAACAAAATTATCTTTGACGTCTTTACCTTTCTGGTGAAGTTGGTTGACATCAGTCAGTGAGTTGAGAAGTTGAGGGGAGAGGAGTATGATTGTGTAAGGAAACAAAGCGTCGGCAACACAGCTAAAACAATCTCACAATTTGTAAACCAACCTTGTCTTTCCCAGGGATAGGACTCCCTCTTTAAATGCCTGTCCTTGAAAGGTTAGAAAAACTCAAAGCAAGGCTAAAGCTGAGAGCAGGATTTTTCACAAGGAGGCTCAAATGTGAAACGTGTTCTGTTTTAGTGCTATGGTATGGGTATGTAGACAGATAATATCATGTTTTATCCTAGGAAGTGGGAGGCATGGAAAACAGCTGTTGAAAGCATGACCACTTATTTAATACATTAAGCACAGACATGTTATAAAAGCAGATCACCCCATTTACTATTGAATTAAAAAATAAATATTGCAATGAGAAACACTTGTGACTAGCTTTCCAAGGAAGCAGCATTTCACAAGCAGCTATCTAATTCTAGCTGGTGTGTCATGTTTTAAAACAATACTTTTTTTCAGAGGGTTGGGCTCACCACTCATTTGTCTCAACAAAATTCCCTACAAATCTTTCCCCTTTTTTTCTCTCTGCTACTAATTCTGCCCTTCATGTCTGAATGATGTTCCTCTACGAAGAATGATAAACCCAGTCTTTTCTGTCATCGCCTCACTCTTTTTCTAATAAAACCCTACTTGCTTCTATTAATCACCAGCTACCTAATTAAGCACTCTGTTTAATGTCCTGTGGTTGGAAAGCAAGATATTTTTGCCTGGGGTTTTTTCCCTTCCAAAATTCTGCCCATCTTCACCTATGGGAACTGTTTAGCATTTGTCCTTATCTTGACACTGCCTTTTGAAATTATTTCTGCCTTGCAAAAGACAAATTCCCAAATCCTTGCTCTCAGAAACTTGTAAGGATCCCACATCCATTCCAGCAAGAAATGGGAGTAAACCTCTCTCTGAAAAGACACATTGACTGGTTTTATACTTCTAACCATTCACCCAGTGTTTAATCCAATTAAGAGTCACTCCCTGGATTTTAAAGATCTCAAATATACTCATCTCATCCTACCACTCTGATCTCATGCTAACTTGCTGCCTCAGAGACTCATCTTACTACTTTAATTTGTACTTCTGCTCTGCCTAATTCACCCTAATGGAGGATAGTTATTTCATTTGTGTGGGTCCATCTCTTTGGGATTCCTGCTCGTGTTATTAAATCACTTCCTCTACAACAACTTTTTTTTAAAAAAATAGGTTATGTAAGAACTGATGGTAAAGCATTTTACAACATGCTCTTAAAAAAGACCCAGAGGGAAAAAAATGTTGTATATCAGTATTTCTGAATGTGAGTTGCTTGTGAGCTATTCAGCAAGAGCTCCATTTAGAAATCATGTTAATGAACCATCCAACTTCATAAGCCAGTTTTTGACAAATTAAGTAGATCTTTGGTGGTCAAGACCAACTGAATGTATTCCAGCCTTAGAATAGTGAGTAGGCTGCATAAATGGCCTCTGAACTGCTAAATTACATGGCATTGTTTTTATTGAATGATTAAAACACTCCAACACCCACAAAGAACTTCCAAAACAGCTGAGCAAATGCTTTTAGAGGGTGTCACACTTTTTCCTTTCCATATTTGAGACATGCTCTTTTCCATGAATATACTGTTGTAAATAAAAATGGTTGGACAGATGTTTGCAGAAAACAAAGAAAAGGGGTCACAAAACCCATCAAAGCAAAAACAGCCCTGTTTTGAGCTGGAAAAATGGCTCACGGTTTCTCTTAAAAAATAAACACAGTCATCCATCTTTATCAGAGAGTCATAACCCATGCTCATTGTACACTGTCTTCCGAGCAGAGTGAAGACCAATGTAATAACTATGCCAACACAGAGCCATCACCCAGAGAAGGAACAGTACAGAGAAAAAAATAACACTAGAATAGAAAAGCCAGAAATCCTTCTAAAACCAAAGCACATCATTAAAGGAGGAAAAAGTTCCATTAAACATCCATTCTTTAATATCTGAGACAGTAATGTTCACTTTTATCTTAAGCTAGCACCACAAGGCCTAAAATGATGATCAAGAACTCTAATGTATGATGTTTTGTAAAACAAACTATAAGAGAGTAGTTGTCTTGAAGTATTTACTGCTTCAGCATGAAAGGCAAGAGGCAGAGGAAAAGAAAATCAAGGCACCGGAGAGTTGTAGCAGAGGGAACAGGAACAGCACACTGATTCCCCTGGCAACAGTTAAATGTTCGGTGCAACAACTCCCTAGTCTATTATCTTCCTGGAGGAAGAATAGATCTCTGTCATTTAAGCGATGTTCATAATTTAAAACTATTTTTGCTACGAAGTCTGAAATGCTGTTTTTTAAACCCACCAGCCCAGTCTTTCATCAGCAAAGTTTTCGTATCAAGAAGATAAGAAAGGTAGCAGGAGAGAAGTAAGGACTGTCTCAGTGCACAGGAGAGGCCTGATCATAAAGCTGCATTCTTGTGGTCACAGGGACTAAGGTCTTCCAAAATGATCAGGTCCATGGATCAAGACAAGATTGCCAGCTAAGCTGTCCTGAAATGGGAATCAGTGCCACGATGAAATGACCTTGGTCATGCCACAACACAGTTGCAGTTCTCAGCTACCTTTTATCACCATTTACAACCTGACATCAGGGCAGGGCTTTCCATACCCGCATGTTGCTGGAAGCACTTTGCATTCATGCAGCACTCAAAACAGGGCTATGGAAGAGAACATTTCGGAAAAAAATAAATCAAGTTTCAAGTCACTCCAGGACACGATATATGCCTCAACATAGGGTACACAAACAGTCCTCTTCCCTATCCCAACCAGAGGATATAAATAATCATCTGTCGCAGCACTGCATCATGTTGTTGAGTTATGTGTTGGGCAATAAGACATCTATGTAAAAGGAACCTTTCAAAGTTATGATGCCACCTTTCACTGGGGTCAGTCTAAGGGGTGAACAAAGCTCACTTCAGAGAAGGCAGCTCCTGGCTGAAAACAGGAAAAATTAATTCATACGGTGTCAGTCATCTCCATCAACTACAACTGGTGCCCACAAGAATAGATCTGTGAAAGTGAACTGGCACCAGTTGAGCATCTTAACACTAAATAACTGACTTCGAAGAAATAGAAGTGAAGGGAATTTTGGAATTCACATGCCAAGCATGAAAATAACCCCTCTTTGTACCTATACGCAGCAACAATGCCCCACTCTAACAACCAGGGCCAACACTGAGTTGTGTCAACATATGACTCAGAAGAGGAGGAGGAGAAGATGGAAAAACAGGCCAAAGAAAGGCAAGACTACTGGAAGAAAAGCAAACAAAAAACAGCAGTCAAAGCAGCTGTGTTCTGAAGGGAGAGTGCGCAACTCGGAAATATGTTAAATTAAGGGGAAATTCACCTTTCATACTTCCTAATACTTATAACAAGCCCGTCTCACATTCTCAGAGGGGGCAGGGGAATGAAAGACATACTTTGGGATAATTAAGCAAACACAGGATGATTAAGAAGGTAAAGCTGCTCTCCCGTCGATCCAAACCACCATTACCACCGCCCCAGCTCAGAGCACATTCCATCCTTATTTTTCAAATCAGCCCACTCCTGAACAGCCAGCTGCTTCCTTAAGTGGGAATGTAGCAGGTTTTGCAAACGACTGGGACAGAAGTCCTACCATGCATGAAATACATCAGGAGCTGATAAAACCCATACAGGTATTTACAATAAAAAGTTTAAAGGGAAGAAGCTTTATCCGACATGTTACAAATCCTATTTAATAGAGCAGGGCAAAAAATCCCAGAGGATCTCATGTTTGTGCTGCTCCAAAGATCATGAAAAAATAGAGGAAAGAGGAAGTTGCTATTATTTGGTGGCCTCCCCAAGACTGTAACACTGAAGAAGCATTTAACAGACATCAGGGACATACCTGTTCAGAAAGGCAACGTTAGCCCTAACTCAGCAGAATTTCTTGCATATCAGTGAGGTTTAGTACAGACCTGTGTTTCAGCTAATAAACCAGCAATCTGACTTCCTGATCAGAGCAGACTTGTATCCAAGGCATTTCAAAAGTCCTGTAATTTCAACATTTGTTTTCATTCCAAATTAAACAGGAATATTATTTTTCAAGATTCTGAACAAAACAGAATTAAGCTGACCCATGCTTCACTTTTATACCAGCTTTTGAAAGAAAATTTTCTTTACAATTTTGAAATTAGTGTAAATTTTTCAAATCAAATTCTTCTGCAATTTTGGGGGTACTTGATATTATCATAAATGCTGGACCTAATTGTCTCTCAATGTTGTGGACATTTTGTTTACATTTTCGGAGTTTTGACTTTGAGTATACAGTACCTTCCAACAGAATAATGTTCCATCAGGGCATGTGAGTCCCACAGATTCTCACCCAGGAGTGCACTCAGCACCCAAGCGCACTTGGATTGTGAAAGAATTAAAAGTAATAGCTATAAAGTTAAAGAAAAGTAAAGAAACAGATTCCTAAGAGATTATACAAGCCATTGCACAGCACTTTGGATGATCATCACCTAGTGACAGGGACATAGGATAAAGTCCACTGAGGAAGCAGAAAGTCTCAATGGAAGGGGATCTTCCTGCTTCTCACAGGAGGTATCACTCTACATCATTGACTGTATCTCATCATTAAAAACCCGATCGCACTTCCCACAAGAGTAGGAGTGATAACCCACAGCACTGGCTCAGTTTCAAATGGGATTTCGCCTGCTTATTATTTCTCCTGTGGTTTCAACCAGGAAAGTTGCTGTCTCTCTCTTCTTGTAAATGCTGTTATGCACGGATGGTGTGTAGATATGCTGCATCATTCCTCCCGATCATGGCTACTTCTCCTGAGTAATTATTTCCCTTGAATAAGTATTTCCAATGAATGATTATTCTAGTGAATAATTGAAAGGACTTCAGGATCTTATAGGATGGAACTGTCTCTGACCGAAGTATATTGCGGAGCACATCTCCCATCCCAACTGTGGAACAGCTGCAATAAATAGCTGTGCCCTTGGCCTCTCTCCTGAACCCTTCATTTCAAGCCTGTTTCAGAGCTGCCTATGGTAAAAATAAAGCTCTGTAATAGATAGCTTATGAATAACAAGGTCCTCGGCACAAGCCTTTCCAAGGATTTTCACCCACACTGCGTCGGGGAGAGTGGCTCCTCTGGAATCAATTAAATTACACCAAACTGCACTAGCTCAAGACCTACTCAGGTTATTCTTGTTCCCCCCTCTCACCACAGCTCTGCAGCAAGAGGAGTTCATACCTCCACAAATGCCCTTCATCTCACTCTCCACAAAGGACGTCTCTTTGACTGTTTTGCCCTGCTTTGTCTATAGAACATGCTGGCTCTTGTAATATTGAGGTATTTGTATTACCAGGAAAAGTCTTGGGTGTGAAAGGAAATTTTAATTTCCTCTTTAGCTAAGCACTTTACAATACGTGTTTTAATAAAACAGAGAGAGTCAAATTATTTGCTTGTAAATGCCAATGCGCAAGAGAATTAATTAGGGCAACAGCAGCCTGGCTGTAGAGCCTCTCTAGAGGGGTTTCACATGCTCAGGACAGCCAAAGCATGGATTCCCTGAATAAATATCTTCTAAAATTGCAAGCTTATACATTTTATCTCTATGCTAAAATTGCTGCTTTTGAAATCAGACTCATGATCCACCAAGGGCCAAGTTTATCTCTGTTCCTACGGTGTCATCCATCAGCCCTGAAGTCAATGAGGATCCTGATATCAAGGACAGGTGACTGCCAATGTGTCCAGTGTATTCTGTAACCTGGAGGAGATTAAATGTTATTTTTTTATAGCTCCCTGTGGGGATAAATCTTGAGGGGTATTAGGCAAAATGGCATAACAGTCCTGCTAATCTGCTCCTCCGGAGATTGGGTTTAGGCCAGTAAGTAATGGTTTAGTAAAAAAAAAAAAAAAAAAAAAAGACAATCAGCTGCTATAAAATTAGACCAAATAAATACCCTCAGTGCTTAATTGTGCATCATTTTACATGCTGTAATTCCTCCACCAACACCTCTGCGCAGCTCAAAATGCTGTCAGTCACCTTAAGCTTTCACAAATCCTTCAGCCGACTGTAGGAGTGAGACATATTTTCTTTGACTCTCAGAGCTCAGTATAACCTCTGGCACAACCTCCAAAATTAAAAAGTCAGGATACAAACTTAGGAGAGAATGTGGGACAGTCTGATAAGTAGGATGAGTTTGGCTCCAGAGAAGGGAATGGGAGCAAGCAGGATCTCATGCTCAGAGGTGGCTGGAGTGGGTCAGAGCACAGAGGATGGTACCCCCGGAGTCAGCCTGTGTGCATGAGAAGAACCTATGGGGTTCCTACAGGCTGAGTTTGCTCATCAGAAAAAGCAACACCACTACAAAACCTGCCACATCCATCACACCAGGGCAGCAAAAAACTGAGCAAATGAGGCAGTACCTTCACCCCATGCAAACCCCCTCTGAGATCAGGAAGGCCTGAGTGTTTCTCTTGCAGCAGTCTCCTACACAGTGAGTGCAAGAGTCTTGGCAGTATCTTGTTTTTTGCCAATATTAATTCCCTGCAAAGTCGTTAGAAGAAATCGCATACTCAGTGTTACTGGTGACTGTGGGGCAGTCTAGTTTCTATAATGGAGAAGACCAGTACAAATTCTCGCAAGTGAATGTAATTACCCCACTGAATACCTACCAAATAATACCTCATTTTTCATGGGCTGCAATGTAGGGACTGCGGTTAAACCAGCAACACGACTGGATAGATGTTTAAAAGCCTGTTGATGAAAGAAAAATATCAGCCCTCAGTAGACCGATGGGAATGCAGAAACAGACACACTGGTTAGAAATATAAAGCGAAAAAAGAAAAAAACTCCTGATTCATGCAAGTGAGAAAACAATTGCTGTCCCTACCTGCCTGCCGGCAACGGGTTTTTCCACGAGACTGCTATTCTAGGTTCTGCCAACAACAGGAGTCTGTGAAGCTCTTCCAATATGATTCACTCCAGTTTGTTTTCAAAAGACACATATACACAAACACATGTACATGAGGCATGTATACTGCAGTTTGTGTTAGAAGAATTGCCGTTTTTATACAGCTCTGTCAGAAAGAAAGGAATTTTTGTTGAAAGTTGTTCTGTCTGTTACTCTGTATGTAAACTTTACATATTTATTTGGATTCTACATCCAGAGCAAGTAATCAGAGTGCATGGAGAAAAAAAGCATTTGCCACACAATAGAGTTTCCATTTCTCTTTTGCTGTTGCACATTATTATTAGCACATTGAACATAACTGCTAGCGCTCACTTAATAAAGACTATGAACAAATCACTTTGATCTCTTTCAAAAATCAAAAGAAAGAAGAGATAAGGTAGGATAAGGATTGTGTTAAATACAATTATGTTTAGAATTTCTTCAGCTCTAATGGTCTTTTTTCAGGGACTGACTTTAAGATAAAAATTTAAATTATTCCAATTAAAATGTGGTTCCCTAGTACAGCTGTCAAGAATAAATAGAACGTAACTAGGACATTAGCTGTGTGGCCAAAAGTCACCAAAACTTCCAAGAATTTAAAGGACAGTGTCAGAATACAAAATGACCTTGACATCACCTCTGAAATCAATAATGTGAAATCTGATGGAGACAAGTGGAGATTGCCTAGCGATAAAGGGAGCTTATGTGGTT
>NW_010545479.1:72624-73017 GCF_000687285.1 Phaethon lepturus
TAGAAAAGAATTAAGGGATAAGAAAAACTTCAAATTATAAAAAAATCAGTGAAATGCTGTTGCCAAAAATTAAAGTTCTCATTTTGGGCTGTAGGAATGGAGAAAAACAGTAGAATAATGTAGGCAGGACCTGGAGGATGATTCCTATGCTCTACCTGATCAGTGGTGATGCTGCTCCTGTTTTTCTGGTGCTCCAACCTTTCAACAAGTTGGCTAGGGACAAAGAATCTAGAAGGGAGCAGTAAGAAAGCTATAAAAGGTGTTCAGACAGGAACTATGAACTGCGTTTTACCTGGGGAAGGAAAGGAGGAAGGAAAAGAGAGAAAGAGAGAGAGAAAGAGTGAGAAAAGGAGAAAGAGAGAGAAAGAAAAGAACGAAGGGGAAGGGGAAGGG
>NW_010545480.1:0-9544 GCF_000687285.1 Phaethon lepturus
GCACTCGCAGCCCGCCCGTCCCGCCGGGGGTGCGGAGAAGATGGCGTGCTCGGTGCGGCCTGCGAACCCTTCGGAATGTCATCTCCCGGCAAGCAAGCGAAACCGGATTCAGCATGCTACCCGAGGGGGACACAAAATGATCCCCAGGACAATAAAAACAGTGAGATAAGGGTAATTAGTCGGTGGAAGAGAACAGAATGATCAGGGAAAGGCTGAATGAGCTGGCGGTGCTTTCCCAACGTGATGAAGAATTTGTATGGGGGAGAAAGGAGGCCCTGCAAAAAGGACCAGAATATCCTCTGCGTGGACGTGACTATGCTAGCAGCGGAGGTACATCTCAGCAAGGAAGAAGAAGTTAAACATGAGGAAAAAGTGAAACCTGATAAATTTACTGCAGAGAGAAGGAATTTCAGTCAGTCTTGAAGGTTAGTAAGGGTACAGGTGCACACAGCGTGAAGAAAATTGGCAGTTGGCCCACGCCGGCCAAGGAGAGGCTAGGAGGCAACGGAGAGAAATCCAAGAGTAAGCAGTTGATGTGCGTGAGGTGTCCCAGCCAAACCGGGGCACTCCAAATGTGGTTTTACCCAGGGTCCTTGCACCCTTCAAACGTTCAGGTACAAGATGATGCTGGCATTATCTTGGTGGCTTGGGAGTATCTTTTAGCCTTCACGGACAGCTCTAAGCTTCCAAGAAGCAAAGTCCTTCTTTTCAGGGACGGGCTGTCCTTTAGTTTGTTATACTTACACATGAACAATGCCAAAGTCTCCAGTAAAATTCCACTAGCTCATTACATTACAGTGTATAATGTGAACTAACATATATATTAACAAAGTTAAAACACTTTCATACTCTAAAGACTGCTTGCTATATAGTTAGGGAAGGAAATTTTCATAACAATAGTTGTATTGATCTTGCTTTCAGGGAGAAGAATGGATTGAAAGTCCTTTTTTCTAAGCAGAAAAAAAGAAAACCACCTCCAGCTTTCTATGGGGTAGAACATACTCATGAGTAAAAAAGCAAGCTGTACATTGTGTCTGACAGCAGCAGCTTTTGTATTTTGCCTTCTGTAATAGTTTAGATAGTCATTTTTTCCCTGTGCAAATTGCAGCTTCCTAGCAGTATCTGGAACTGTCTGGTTTCTGGTGTGTCCCAGCTACAGCCCCCAGCATTTCCCAGACAAGTTCATCCTACAGTATGTGGAACAGAGAATAAGCCTTAATTTACAAGAGGCTACAACATTAAAATGACTGGAAACAGGAAGAAAGAAATCCATCAGACTTTAAAAGTGAATAGATTTCAATATGTGGTTGTCATTTTAATCACTTTAATCTCTTCCTGGTGCAACGCTGCACTCCATTTTGGATGCGAGCTAAATGATTATACTGCGTATGCCTTGAAGATTTAGTAATGTGACAGCTGATGCTGATGGGTGCCTGAAGTTCTCTGGAAGACATTAGCATCTCTGGGAATAGGATCCTGAGCATGAAATGAACTACAGCACCGCGGGCTTGAATGCAGCGCAGAGCACTCATGAGAATAAGGGCTTCTTGGGGAATTGTACAAATGGGGGGAAAAGCGCCATGTCACACCCTCAAAACACTGTTGGGCTAGCTAATGATTCAAAAAATATTGTGCATTTTAATGAAACCCAAAGGAAACTTGGGTCCTTAAAAAGCAACAGAAACTCCTAAGCCAGTATGCTCATTATACACTCACCAGTTATGCATCCAGCAGAGCACAAGGTAGACAGGTCAGTATTTGCAGTATTTCTTCCTTCAGCCAATTTAGGTTTGCAGCAGTCTCCAAAACAAACACCAGAGTGCATCTGACCACAATCTCCATCTACTGAACCTGTAACCTTCATGGTTTTAGCCCCATCCTGCAGTATCTCCACGGCCTTGTTTGTCTTTCTCAAAACCTGCACCAAAGTACCATCTCCGAATAGCTGTCAGAAAGGAGAAAACAGGAATGAATGTGCTTCACACCCATCCCTAGCAACCAAAGTGCTCCAAGTGGCTGATTTAAATTGTATCAAGCATCAGACCAATCCTGTGCAGTGAGGAACGGTGAAATTATACCTGAACAGCAGTTACACACCATGAATAACTGAGCTAGACTCAGAACAGTGCTGGGATCTGAATCCTGGGAGCATCTAAGTCAATGCAAGACTCCTATCCACTTAAGCACAAGCAACGTTGGATCATACGTAGAGATTTTCATATGCAGGAGGCTTCAGATGCAATAGTCCAAAACATTAAGTCTGAAAATATTATAATTATATATAATAAGTCTGAAAATATTATATATAAATAATGATAATGTCTGAAATATTGGAATTCTGCTAACAGCCATTGTTGTAGCACGGCCGTCCTCAGCCATAGGTAAATAAACACTGAGGGCTTTGAGGTGAAACCAAGGGCACCAGAAGCAGAAGGTATATGCAAAAAGGCATCAATATAGATGGCTTACATGTAAAGAAAGATTGGTCTTTGAGTAGAGCCTGCCCAGTAGTCTCTGCAGGAAGCAAAAATTACAGTATTTTCAGCTTTTGTATATGGGGATGTGCATATTAGAGTTGTCTGGGGGAGTGTTCTGTATTTAGGTTCCTGTTGCTTCATATTTACACCTGTATCATTATCTCAACTGACTCTTCAGAACTAGTTTCTCATTTCAGAAAACTTTCTTTCCTGAAACTTTGCTCCAAATGTTTTTTATTCATTCCACTTCAGTGCAAGAAACCAAAAACATTTTTAAGCTTTCAATTTTCTAGGTTCCAGAACAGTTTTTCCTATGCTTTTACTTGTCATACTGTAATAATCAACGCATAAACACATAAAGGTAGTATCATCTGCAAGTCTTTATTTTATCCCAATGTATAAATTATTCTTGGAAAGACGGGAGTGGAAATGATAACCTATTTCTTTCAGGAATCCCACAGGCAATTAGCTGCTCTCTTCTCCTTCTCTAAAATGCAGAATACTGTTATGACTGTCCTGTTAGTGCAATATTAACGTCGTGTTACCAAGTCAGAAAGCACAGTGTACTACATTCTGCTCGAACACATGTGGGCATCTTACAGATAACGCTGGCTTGGATGTTTAGGCCTAGCTTGCCGCCTAACTTCCCTGCTATGATGCTAACCCTAGGACTGACTGTATTGACCAGCAAGATCCAAGTCACTCAGAGACATGTGGAGATTCAGACACATTAAACCCTCTTCCAGATGGAGGAGCACCACTGTTATTAAATGCATTTAATATTTCTATAACAGCAGTATCCAGATGCCCCAGTTAACGCAATAACGAGTTACTTAATGTGCAGTTCTCTGTTGGGACTATTTTTTTATCTTAGCAATTCCTCCTCCTTTTTACAAAATAAAAGCTCCTCGCTGGTCAGCCTCCTCATTCCTCTCACTCCAACAAGCAGTGGGAGGAAATGGCTTGCTCTGCCTCTCTCTATTTTCCCATGCATCTGCTTCGATTCACAATTTTCTGCATCCTGAAATAGCACAGAGACATCCCACTTTATCTTTGATGAGTAATGGTAAAACTAGAGAGGGTTAAAACAAAATCTCTACCAACCAGGTATGTCAACCCCACTTTCCCACCAGTACCACAGGGCTTCCAAGCTCTCCGTGGCCAAGTTCAAGTCGAAGGACAGCTAGTTACCACCACACAGAAGGCAAGAAGCAGGATGAGGGATTGAAGGAGGAATTCGTGGCAAATACAAGTCACAAGGACACATTTCTGCACACAGATTGCTGCTACTGCAGCTTCCATTTGCTAACTCCTTCTTTATATACCTAGAGGGGAAAATAACTCCTTTGCGAACTTGTACTCCCCCAAAAGGGACTAGTTGTTATGAGAACAATGGATACGGAGAAGTAGATGCAGACAAGAATTCTCTTTGATGATTAAACAGCCATAGTATATAAATGCTGTGTATTGGCAAAAAAAGCGTGCTCAAAGGCAAACAGCTAAGGATGAGGTTTTAGTCATGCCACTAATTCAGAGCAGAGCAAACCATTTAGAGAATTACCAAACAAAAACAACCCCCCCGCCCAGACAATAGTGGCAAGTTACCCAGAGGGCAGTAGGCACATTGCACAGTGACACAGCAGTTCCCCCAAATAGATTTTGTATTATCCTCTATCTCGCAGGACACATCTAAACCCTGCAAAATATCTGGTACCTGCACTTCCCGGCGAGGATGGGCTGAATTGGGGAGTCCCTGGAGTTCAAACCCCATCTTGTGACACCCACCCTGAAGACTGGGAAAAACCCCAGGCACCAGTACATGTTGGTTGGAAAGCAGCTTTGCAGAAGAGGACTTGAGTGTCCTGGTGGACACCAAGTTGGACATGAGCCAGCGATGTGCCCTTGCTGCAAAGGCAGCAATGGTATCCTGGGCTGCATTAGGCAAAGCATCGCCAGCACGTCAAGGGAGGTGATCCCTCCCCTCTGCTCAGCACTGGTGAGGCCACACCTGGAGTGCTGTGTCCAGTTCTGGGCTCCCCAGTACAAGAGAGGCACAGACGTACTGGAGAGAGTCCAGTAAAGGGCTACCAAGATGATGAAGGGACTGGACCATCTTTCCTATGTGGAAAGGCTGAGAGAGCTGGGACTGTTCAGTCTGGAGAAGGCTCAAGGGGGGACCTTATCAATGTACACATATGCCTGAAGGGAAGGTGCAAAGAGGACGGAGCCAGACTCTTTTCAGTGGTGCCCAGTGACAGGACCAGAGGCAGCAGGCACAAACTGAAATACAGGAGGTTCCCTCTCAACATCAGGAAACCCTTTTTCACAGGGAGGGTGACTGAGCACTGGCACAGGTTGCCCAGAGAGGTGGTGGAGTCTCCATCCCTGGAGATATTCAAAAGCCATCTGGACATGGTTCTGGGCAACTGGCTTGAGCAGGGGGTTGGACCAGATACCTGCAGAGGTCCCTTCCAGCCCCAGCTATTCTGTGATTCTGTGACTGCCCACCAGCCCTTCAGATCCTTGTAATTAGCTGTTACCACTGGAAAAGAGATAAATTCCAGCCCATCCAGTAACAGTGCCATAATTAGATATAAACAAGAGCCAAGAAATTAGCATACACATTAACCCTACTGTTACATAGAGTGAAAAATCATTGACTGGAGAATAGGGACATATGTAAAAGTGAACACTCACAAGACTGTACCAAGGTCTCCCAAGGCTATGCACATAAATGACCAATTACTGCTACAGAAAATGTTGCGACAGGGTTGTTTGAGGGTGCTTTGCTCTGTAACTCAGAGCAAAGATGGAGCTGTCTTTACAGTGTACGGAAACCAACTATTTGCACTGATGCGATACTTGTATGCAGAATTGATCCCTGGCACCCTGTACTCTACTGTCTTACTATCACTAAATGGAATTGTATTTGATCTATGGTTTTGGTGGCTCTGGTTACCCACCTTTGAGGGCTGGCCATCAAATCTGGACGTAATACAGCACCAAATGGGAGAGGTGCCAACGTTCAAGCAGCAGTCGCTGCTCAACAGCTCCTTGTGAAGGAGAGAGTTCACCAGTCAGACCACACAGGCTTAGAAGATGCAAATATATATCAAAACATGAAACCTTGCATCACCACTTAGCTTGTAAATGGCACGAGATGAGAATTACCTATGTAACAAATCTACCCTAGCCAGGAGAGGGACAGAAGTCATGCTTTCCATTTGAAATCTAGTCATTTTTTATGAAGTTGTTTGCTATCATAGCAAATTCTCTTACTTCGCTACGTGCGTTCTCACCACAAGAATTAAACAATGTTCCTGTTGATCTTTACAAAATAATTGGCCTTCTAGAGCGCAAAACACAAAAACACAAGGACTTGTTGCTCAAGCTGCTTCTAGAAGAGAAAGGAAGGAGAAATACGATTAGACAAGAAAGTATTGAAGGCTGTCAAAAAACAAATATTAAAAATTGTTTGAACTGTTATCAGACAGACAAAATACAGAGCTTCTTTTTTATGCGTATTAAAAAAAAAGAATATTTTATATATGCAGACCATACAGCAAACGTTTAAAAGTGCCAACCATCAAAAGCAGATACTGACAGTATAGTAGAGCAAAAACGCTGCAACCAAAATGGTTTAAAAATAAGGAATCTACCAGCTTGTCTAACACAACATACCTTCTCTGCTACAAACCTTCCCCCAACTGTATATTGAGTCAGCGCTTTAATACCACTTTTTCATCTAAAATGAGTGAGAGCTTGACAAATGGTGGTGCATCTGTGGAAAAAGTCACTGTGCAGAAATTACTGTCCCTTAAGAGGCTGCTTTTGTTAATCAGATGGGAAATAAAAAGATAGAAGGACAAGAGGGTGGGAAATCAAGGGCTGTTTTCTTCTTTATAGCACAGCATCAAATCACCATTTCTAGTACCTGTTAGTTTGAGAATGCACATCAAAAGGCTCACAAGTATAATTAGCCTGTGGGAAAAGGAGGAAAAGATTGTTTTCCAGTTGTCTGACTTTACAAATATGAACTAAAATGCTTCCTGTTCAACTTGGCCACACACTTCAAGCAACCTATTTCTAGTAAGATCATTTACAACTTGAGGAGTATCATTTGTAACTGCTTTCCCTCCTGAAACAGGTATTAGAAGTAGGCTAAAGCTAAGGACTAAGCGGGGGAGGAGAAGAGAAGCAACAACCAGTATTTCCACAAAGAAATCTAATCAGTATGTAGGAGAACAAAAACATGCGATAGTGGAAAACTGCAGGCGTGATTGCTCCAAGAGCCATCACGGTAAGCACATTACATGCCGTGCTTCAGATGTTAAAACAGTCACACAGGGAGAACTCTTTTTTTTTTTTCCCTAAATCATGGGATATTTGTATCTCCAACAAGACGATACTCAAATAGAAAAGATTGAGGGAGCACATGTTCTTCTGCTTCCTGCAGTGCTACATCATTGTTAGCTCACCTAGAGAAACCTCTCCTCATTTCTAAGCATGGAATGGTTTGGGTTGGCAGGGACCTTTAGAGGTCATCTGGTCCAACCCCCCTGCAGTGAGCAGGGACATCTTCAACTAGAGCAGGTTGCTCAGAGCCCCGTCCAACCTGATGTTGGATGGTTCCAGGGATGGGGCATCTGCCCCCTCTCTACGCAACCTGCGCCAGGGTTTCACCACCTTCATCATAAAATATTTTTCCTTATGCCTAGCCTGAACCTACCCTCTTTCAGTTTAAAGCCATGACCCCGTGTCCTGTCAAACAGTGCTCTAAAGCAAATCTCTCTGCCAAAACTAACCGATTACGCATAGCACCCACCTCCAGAGAAAAGGTGAGAGAAGTCTACTTGCACTTGTTGAGAGTCTCTGGATGAGAAGCATGGATGCATCTCACACAGAAACAACTAGACTGATACCCAGCTGTAAATAACATGCTGATAAGTAACCACACTGTCCACATTCTCTTTTTGGACATTTTTATTAATCAAAGACAGCAGAACTTCCATATTTTAAGTGATCAGAGATCTCAGGATGCTTTCATAGCCAAGATAAGCTTAACCGAAAGATACATTGCAGAATACATTATGGATTCGGAGAAACAACCCTTTGTTATGACTGGGTGAACTGGTGTCACTGGCACCCTGCGTAACACAAGCAAGGGTCCTCAGAAAGAGAATATGCTGTTGGCAACAGACCACAACTCTTGCAGGGACGTGCCAAGAGCTCCAGAAGAGAAAAAGGAGAATTTGACATTGTACCTGACAGAGGGTCCCTAAGTACTGGTGAAGTATCAGATGTCTGTCTCCACCACCAAGGCAGAACACCATGCAGAATATTTCAGCTCCAGATCTCTTACACATACAAACCGAGCGTTTTTTTTTATTCATGCTATATAAATACATGTGTATTTTGTATTGGCATTTATAGAGTTGCATAAAAGTCAAAATATAAAGTTCTGCAAGATTTTGTTTAGTACTTTTAGGTGGAAGCTTGAAGTGTTAAGTTTACCTGTCACTGTTCCCAACAAAAAAGCAGCTAACTATGTGGGAAAATAAACTAGATGTGTCATTTGAATTCTATTGCATTTTGTAAACAATTGTCAGTATACCAATAAATACTCAGCGCAAAGCACATGCTTAGCTAAAATCCTAGACATGGATAAAGTATAAGGAAAAAAAAAAAGAGAGATAGCACATGTCTGCATGCTCACAAAAATATAAAAAGAGGGAAAAGTGCTTCTCACTTATAGCATTATTTTTGTTTTGGTTTAAGAAATGTAGATGCTTCCTCCCAAAATAACAGTACTTACAAGGTTATATTATTCATTTGTACAAAGAAAAAAAATGTTACAGTGATGGGAACAGAGTCTACGTCACTTGAAACTAAGTATTTCTATACTGATTATGAAGGCTTTATAAGCAAGTTTATACTTATGATCTAACACTTCTTGTGTTGAGGCCAAATTCACTGCTTTGTGTATGACAAGGTAGCGTCAAAGAAAAACCCCAAAACCCAGAAATCCCAACCAAAATTAATTACAATTTATGGGACAGTAAGAAATGATAGTTTTCCAGCATAAAATCCATAATATCCCTTTCCTTTCATATCATCCACTGAAATTTGCCCAGGTTCTCCACAAGATAACACTGCTTCATAACAAGTTCCTTTCACCACGAATATGGCAGGCCAAAATACCCAAATTCCCTATAACTGGTAACAATATGTGTCTCCTTCCCATGAATGGAGACAGTGATTTAACAGATGCAACTTTCAGAAACAGAATTTAAAATTAAAAGGTAATGTTTCAGCCCACGGTTAGGAACTGAAAATGCGAGAAGTACAATTCAGAAAAGAGTTAATGATTTTGTATAATTTCAGCTTGAAAGTGCAGCATACAAATCAGGATTATTACAGAAGCATCCATAACATGGTGATTACAGAGGCAATACTGAAGGCTGCTTTGTTAACCCCAGTAATTGCGCTCTCATTGCACAAGTCGTGTTGGCAGCAAAAGTAGTCAAAATTATCCAACTGGAAAAATTCAGCAATATCATTCATACTGCACTGGGATGCCTTCCAACAGGAGGAAGTTCTCAATTTACCTACAAAAAAAAAAATTAAACAGATTAAGAGAATATTGAAAGTAATACCATTTTTGGTACAGAGAGAGAATCGCTGCCTATACTGTCACATACTTGTTTTTCTGGCTCCTTTTCAAGCATTTAGATGTTTCCAAATTTGCCTTCGCTAGGAATTTAGCAATGCGAATAGCGACAGCAAGCCATAGTCCTGCCTCCACAGCACTCTCCTGTAGCTCTTAGCCATAGGCTAAGAAAAATTTCTAGCTCAAGCTAACCAGTGCTTCCAATTCAGTCCAAACGACCTACTGGGAGATACAGGGTAGAACTTGACTGATACCTTCTCTGAGGCTCCCGACAGAGACAGACAGTGCATCACCATCTAGCTCAGCTTGCATTGCTCTTGCACTGTCCTACAGCACGGGACTTCACCCTCCACAAAGCTCAGAGTGAGTCCAGTAACTCAAGCTAGTTTTCCTGCTG
>NW_010545480.1:9575-13445 GCF_000687285.1 Phaethon lepturus
CTGACCAGCTTCATTTCCAGAAGCAACATGCAGAACACGGAGCTTGAAGAGCAGAATAGTCTTCCCCTTTTCTCACTCATTCCCCTGGACACCAGGGACAAAACAACTTCTCTTCCATCTTCCCTAGCTTGACACCTCAGGTACTTGACTCCTGACTCTGGCAATGGACATTGCCTGCAGTTAGTGCTCAGGAAGCTTTGGGCTCAAGGGAAACAGCAAAAGAAAAAATTCCTTCGGATGCAAGCAGCACAGAGCAGCGTCCTGGTCCGGCGGCATTAGAAGCTTTCCCTCCTCCACACCAAGTCATGAGCTTTAGCAGGGACTGCCCCGGGGAACAGAGCAGTCCCACCTCGCCCTGGTTCCTGCTGTCCAAAGCCAGCCCAGTGGTCTTTCTAGGACAGAGGGAACCAGTTGGGAAAGCAGGAGATGATTTCAGTTGACTCAGTACTCCTGTTTTTTTTCCAATGAAACTCCTATCACTCGTAGTAAAAGAGTTACTTAAATGTTATTTAACAACTAGAACAGCAGCTCTTTGTCCTGAATATCCTTGACCAGCTTCCTGAGATGCAGGTGATTTCACCCTCAGGAAAAGATAATTTATTTTAATAGTATAAATTCATAAACAACTGAGTCTTCATCTGCAGGCTTATTTTGCAAGTCACACGTGCTTTATCTGTTTCTAAAGTATAACAAATTCAGGGCAAAGGTTTTGAATTTTAAAGTCAATGCTGTCTCCTATATCTGTGGGTGGTGGTTTGTTGTTCGGGTTTTGGTTTGGTTTCAGTTTTTTTTTTTAATCTGGATAAACGTATCTGTGTATGCTTGTACAAGTATAAATCAGCTATTATCTTTATCAGTTGCTTGGATATAAGCATGACCTTCAAAAGCATTCACAAGCTTCTTTCGAGTGAGGCTAAGAAACGCATGCTAAGGCCAGATTAGAAGTGTACAGGCAATGAAAACTGATATAGCCATGTTTATTTTAGGTCTGCAGGACAGTATACATACCAAATTTCATCTGCAAGCAGGTATCTTCAGTCGCTAAGCAAGTACTATTGGTCTTGCACAAGGAAGGGCTGTTCTCACAGTGGTAACACCTTAGGGTATAGCCTAAGGAGACAAGGGTTTATCTTTACTGAATAATAAAGTACCAAAACAGTAGCAGCATTAAAAAGGAAGAAAAGAAGAACCACTATCTGCATCTAACTGTCACGGAACATATGCCTGGTTATTAGACTCAAGACTTCAGCTAAAATTTATAACATTTTGTCAGTGTGCAAATTGATCCTGGCAATTCTGAAGCATGTACTTACATCATTTTTAAAAACACTTACCTTCATGTCCCTACAGAATAATGTATGAATCTGCTTCTTTTATCTACTGTTAAAGATTGCCTTTTCCAAAAAGACAGACGAGAGACACTTTCAGCAGAATTTTATTCTATCCCTTTTCATCCCATTTCTCTCTCATGCTATACACCTAGTTTCCAATTTACACAACAGGAATCCAATGTTCCAGCAGCAAAACACAACAGTCTGTTGCCATATTAAGCAGCATCATATTCTGCACCCAACTCTCCCTTCTTCAACAGTTACTGTCACTCCCCAAAGTGGTATTAAACAGTCCAGGCCTTTCTTGTTATTTTTCCTCCTCTGATGGTTTTTTCCAGGATTTTCTCAGTCCCTGTCATAACATTACATAGGAAAGTATCTCCCTTATACTCACCAGAACTACAAAAAACCACCAGAACAATGCAGGCGGTTAAGCGGATGCCGTTCATCTTGATCATGGTTCTTCCCTAATTTGAAGGCATAAACAGATGTTACGTGTTTGTTCTATTTAAAAGACACACGAAGCTAGCAAAATACATGGTGAGGAATCGAGGTTTAAAGACTTGATTCAATATGGTACTGAAGGCATTGGCCAAGAAAAGCAGTGAAAGAGGAGAAAAAAGTAACTTTGCACTTTCTGAGAGAGGATTTTTGTTCTGAGAACAGGATTTTTATTGAGAACTGAGATTTGAGTCCCGACAGGCTGTAGATGAGTCTCCTTTCTCCCCTCTGATTACACCATTCAACAGGTCTCCCAATTTCTTACAGCTGCAAGTGCACTTAAGAAAAAGAGAAGCTGTTTTGGTCTCGATTGCCTTTTCTTTTACAGCAATTCCTCAATAACCCTGGAGCCAGACTGTGCTCCTTTCTTCTCTCTCATGGGGTTGTAAGAGATTTGTCTGCCCTAAGGGGGGCTTTTGCCTCTCCTCTCCCAAAATTTCTCCCTCTCACTGAGGGATGGACACATGCAATGGTGGCTCGAGTCTTCCATGATTACTGTAATCCATAGGTAGCAATGGGATAGGAAGGGCAGGATTTTTTTTTTTTTAACATGGGCAACTCCAAAGCAGGAATTATTAGATAGATTTCTGCACACAGAGTCTGAACTACAAACATTAATATCACTACTAAAAAAATCTCTGCTATTGCAGAGAGGAGGCTATTCAGACTAGTTATCAAGCAGATACGGGGCTGGGGGGCGGAAGAAGGATCATACTTGTGCTAAGGGGGCATGATTTCATGTTTGGCTTCAAAGCTCAAGTGGGCTTGAAAGTCCCAAAGAATTAAAGGCATTCAGATAACAAGTTTCACTTATGATAAGACTGCAGTGAAACAGTCACATCACTGCTCTTGACCCTGTTAACACTGCTTGAAGCTATTCCTACATGCAGCTAAGAGTGCAGCACAGCAGACCATAATCACGTCAGGGTACAGTGTTTTTTTTTCTTCCCAGAAGACTGACTGTGGACTTGAAAAAACAGTTTCATAGTAAAACAGTACTGAAATGGTTCTCAACCTTAAGTTTAGTTAATTTTTCTACTGACAACAAAAAAACACCCCCCCCCCCCCCCCAAAAAAAAAAAAAAAGGCCTTTTTTCCTGTCTGCATGACCTACTGTTGAGTAGGGAAACTAAGAAAAAGAAAACCATAATGTGCAGGACAAGATGATTTTCTGGGGTAAACAACTTTGTGAGAAGCCTTCCAAGACCAGAGGCTCATCCCACAGTGACGTGAGTCTGCAGGAGTGCCATTAGTCTGGTGGTTAAAGCAAGAGCCATTCTGGACAGCAACAAGAATGTCTCTGGGAAGCTCTCCATCTTCCAAGAGCCCTCAGTCGCATAACGGTGTCAGCAGAGTAAAACAGTTTTGCCTTTCAGCAAAACGAAGTCATGACCAGAATAAATATAAGGCAGATTAATACAAGTCATTGTAGCCAGCATAATAGCTTTGAAAGTAGTAATTCAGCCAATCTATTTTTGTGAAGATGAGTAATTTCCTCTGTGCTCCTGAATGACAGAGAGATGAGACAACAGTAAAATTTTAGCTTAAAGAGAAAAACCAAAGACATATATAGACAACAATTCACAACATGACTTAGAAGAAACAAAGCAGAAAACATTTCCTAAACTGAGTTTTCTAAACTGCTGTTTACACTGAAGCAGCCGACCAGTTTCAATAACAAGAAATAGCAATTGCAACAGCAAGAAAGGCGTATTGCCTTGCTTGTGAAACCGAAGCGAATTCCTCTGCAGTCCCACCTGGGAGAGAGCACAGGCACAAGACCAGGCTGCTACTTCCATCACAACCTCAGAGCAGAAAGAAGCGAGAAAAGGCTAACCAGGGCTACGAGCCCCGTTGCTGTGGGGCACTTCAGCAGCTGCTCGGGGCCGCCCCGCTACCTTTGCCCAGCTACCTCGGAGCCAGCAACCCCCCGGCAGATGCAGCCTGGCTCCCTCCCGTCTGGTTTGGAGGGGGCGTACGTGGGTGCGTGGGGGTTCCCCCGCAGGGCTCCCGGCTCCCCGCCGGACCCTCGGCCGAG
>NW_010545481.1:0-371 GCF_000687285.1 Phaethon lepturus
CCTTACAGAAGTCCAGATAGATGACAGCCGTAGCTCTTCCTTTGTCCACTGATGGACACTCCATCACAGAAGGCTGCTAGGTTGGTCAGTGTTGTGGTTTAACCCAGCAGGCAGCTAAACACCATACAGCCGTTCGTTCGTCCCCCTGGCAGGATCGGGGAGAGAATAGGGGGGAAAAAAAAAAGTAAAATTTGTGGGTTGAGATAAAGACAGTTTAATAGGACAGAAAAGGAAAGTAAAAAAATTATATAAGAATGTACAAAACAAGTGATGCACAACGCAATTGCTTACCACCCGCCAACCGATGCCCAGCCACTTCCTGAGCAGCGGCCCTTCCCTGGCCAACCCACCAGCTTATGTACTGAGCCTGA
>NW_010545481.1:650-1890 GCF_000687285.1 Phaethon lepturus
CTGCCCTCCATGTGCCTTTGCATAGCTTCTAGGAGGATCTGCTCCATGATCTTCCCAGGCACAGAGGTGAGGCTGACAGGTCGGGAGTTGCCAGGGTTCCCCTTGCTACCCTTTGTAAAAATGGGTGCAATGCTTCCCTTTTTCCAGTCTCCAGGGACTTCACCTGACTGCCAGGACTTTTCAAATCTCAGGGAGAGCGGCTTGGCAACTACATCAGCCAATTCCCTCAGGACTCTGGGATGCATCTCGTCACATCCCATAGAGTTGTGCATGTTCAAGGTTCCTCAGGTAGTCTCAAACCTGATCTTCTTTTATGGTGGGAAGAACTTTGCTTCTCCAGTCCCCATCTTGCTGTCCATCCCCTTGAGAGATGTGGGAAGAGACACTGCCAGTGAACGCTGAGGCAAAGAAGTCATTGAGTACCTCAGTCTCCTCCTTGTTCATTGTTACCAGTTTGCCAGTCATGGAGGGTATGCTTGCTTTGACCTTCCTTTCTGTCTGACATACCTATAGTAGCCCTTCTTATTATTCTTTGCATCCCTTACCAAGTTCAGCTCCAGCCATGCCCTGGGCTTCCTGACCTCACCCCTACACAACCAGGAGTACAAATCTCTGTACTCTTCCCAGGATACCTGTCCCTGCTTCCACTGCCTGTGCATTTCCTTCTTGCCCTTTAGTTTGACCAGCAGGTCTCCACTCAGCCATGCCAGCCTCTTGTCTTCCTTTCCTGACTTCTTACACTTGGGGAGCGAGAGCTCTTGGGCTCTGTGGAAAGTGTCCTTAAAGATCTGCCAGCTCTGTTCTGTTCCCTTGTCCCTGAGGGCAGTTTTCCAAGGTCCTATTGACCAACTCCCTGAAGAGCTGGAAGGTTGCTTTCCTAAAATTCAGGGTCCTGACTTTACTCTTTGCCTGCCCCATATTCCTCAGGACTGGGAACTCCACCAGTGCATGATCACTGCAGCCCAGGCTGCCTCCAATCATGATGTCACCAATTAGCTCCAGTATGGCATCCATTAGGTCCAGTACAGCATCCCCTCTGGGAGGGGGTCTGTTACCTGGCACAGGAAGTTGTCATCCATGTTCTCCAGGAGTCTCCTGGATTGCCTCCAGCTCGCTGTGCTACTTTTCCAGCAGATGTTGGGGTGGTTGAAGTCCCCCAGCAGGACGAGAGCCAGTGCAAATCACTGTGCTTTGGGCCTTCGGTACCCAGAGGTAGGAACTTCCCTGGGCAGATAGGGGA
>NW_010545481.1:1921-7011 GCF_000687285.1 Phaethon lepturus
ATAGGACAGGTCCTGGCACAGCTTGCCTTGCACCTTGGTCAACCCAACAACTACAACAGTGATGGAACAAGCAGTGAGTGAAGAGAGATGGTCACCAGCCCTGCAGCCATCGTGGCTGCCCTGTGATAGAGGGTGGCATTTCATTTTCCTCTCTATCATGTAGCAATTTGCAGCCTGGCAGAATTCATCACTGCAGCAATTCAATCAGGAGACAATAGAAGGTTGAAGATGTTCAGAAATAAGTGGTCCATGCTTCCTTCCCTCATTTCTAGTGAGGGCAGGATGTCTCTGCATGGGAGGCCTTTGATGGTGACAGCAGTAACCTCACCCCCCACAGTCAAGGGTGGGCAACGTCACTGGGAATGAGAAGGATTCAGGCTTCACTGATGTTAATGCCACAGGTTTTAAGCTGTCCTTAGCCACTTCTGGTGCTTGGAGATGGTAACTTTTCTCCAGGGATGTCAGGGCTTCCCTCCTTGGCCCCGTAAGGAGGGGAGAAAACCACTGCTCACCTGTACAGATGGGGGACTTAACCTAGGACAAGGGAGAGGTATATGCTTAGTGTAAACATCACTGCTTCACCTGAAACCACTCTTTTCTTGCTAACTTTTATATTCAAAATACAAAATTAACTCCCTGGCCAGGCCTGAGTCACAGTTTCTTCTACAGCTGGGAGGAGTGCCCTTTGTGGTACTTGTACTCCACAGGGGGACGGAGAGGGTCCTGCTGGGTTTGGCTTGTCTATGGGATCATCTTGCAGCTGAGTACATGCACATGCTTACTTCAGAAGACTCCCTTAGGGAGAAAGTTTCACTTTTTAGCACTCACATTGGTTCCTATCTGCTCACATGATTTTTTTTTAATTTATATAATGTTTACACACCTAGATTTTATTTTAAGCTTTTGTTTTTTTCCCCCCGGTCACTGTCCAGGTTAAGGGGAGAGGATGAAGTGATATTGCCACACGGTGTCTCCTACAGACTGTTCCCTGGACAGCCAGGATACCTGTTTGTAAGTTGAGTGGCAGGAGCCACCTCTAGAGCTACCACCTGCAGACATGGGCCAGGAGGTAAGTACGGGGAGGAGATGCCTTTGCTTGCTGATGACGGCCTTGCCCCAGCTACAGCCAGATCACCCTAGGGTCCTTAAAAGAAAAGGGGTGGAGATGGCATGACACAAGGTGTGACCCTTCTCAGCTGATGGGGAAGAGGGGACAGTGCCTCCCAGCAAGGCACGGTACAATGAGGGCACCGTGAATCACTGGTGGTTCTTCTCCAGCTCGAAGTCAAGAAAGGTTTCCCCATCATCAGCCCTATGCACATACATACCCTACATACCCACACCTTCCTCCGGCAAGGTCAGAAATAGCACCCAGCACACACACTCAGGCATGGCTTATCATGGAGATGACTGGCTGAGCTTCTCCTTTTCTTCCCTGTTGCAAAATCATACAGCTATGAGCTTATCAACTCACAGAGGTTAAGCAATGCCATGCAAGTGAGTGACGACGCAGGAGAGGCTTTAGCATCACCAAGATGTCTCCATGCCTTAGGCTAAGCAATATTGTACATCCCAAGTACATGCACATTGGCAACAGCAGTGGTCAGCCCAGCCCTAGGGCTGCAGGGTGACCTGGATCTCACATGGTCATTTGCTTTCAAAATTGCAGGAAATTGCAATTTAGTCTGTGTGCAGGTGGAAGTGTCTGTACCTGGCAGGAGTGCTGATAGAGCTTCAAGGATCTCAGAAAGAACCTGCAGGGCCATGTCCCAGGGAGCAGCACAAAGGAGGGGATGAGCCAAGAGCCGAGGGGAGCTGGGGAGGATCGCAGCACTGGCCATGCCCTCTCCAGCAGGTCACAGTCCCACAGGGTCTCAGCATGGCCGGTAGAGCCAAGGGTGGGACAGGTCCATCAACCCTGAACCACAACCAGGATCCCTCCAGGTAGCCTGGTCTGGAGGAGGAGAAGGGTCTGGAGACAAAGCTACAAGGCAAGTCCAAGGTCCACACAGCAGCCACGGCTGGAGGTAAGGACATATCTAATGCAGCTCAGACAGGGACAGGGGACCCAGGCTTAAACTTAAATGAAGTCTTGGGCCATGGACAGAGGAGGTGTGTGGGTAAGGGTCCTAGATAAGGTAAAAAAGCCAAAGGCAACCGGTATTGGACTTCTCAACACTGTCTGGGCTCTTCAGTTCTCATGATAAAGCTGCTTTTTATCACAGACTCTCACATATGTAAGATGCCCTTCAAAAAAGCCAGATAGCCAGCCTGGTCAGGTGGGATCAATACTTCTGCTTGTTCCTGCTAATGAGGACATAGCCCTGCTGACTTCAACTGAGCATGTCGTAGTTGTAGCACACGGTAATGCCCACAGGCTCCAAAAACATCATGACTTTCACAGCTCTGCCTCAGCTGTGCTTTGCAGAGCTGGGAGCTACAAGTCCATGTGAGTATGGTGCAGGCACTGCTAAGGAGAGCTACACTTCTCAGCCCTAAATCTTTCCCTCAGTTCCAGAGCCAGGAACAAGCTTTGGGTTCATGAGCTGTAGCAGCAGCAAAGCTCTGACCCCCCTAAGTTTAAGGAAGCATGATTCCAGAATTGATCTGTCAGGTGCAAGCAAAGCATAACAAGAGACAACTTGAAATAAGCACATCCCTGGTCACTTGTTCACATCTGTCAATGACATTTGAAAAAGTCAGGCAGCAAACGCAGCTAAAAACGAGGGCTCAGTGTTCAGCTGACCGAGCTACCGCCAGCCAGCCAAGCAAAATGCCCTTGGCAGGGGAACTTCCACTAATGCTCTTAGCCTGATGCAAATGCAAAGTAACACAAAGTAACACAGCCCACAATGGAAGGTGCTTAAATTAGGTCAGGCTTTTTTGGCATTTGCTCTGAGTGGAGAGCACATAGGGACAATCACCAAGGCTGACACTCAGCAGCTCGTGAAGATGGGGTAATCTGTGCCATTCCTTCATGCCCTTAGTCACCGGCATTTCAACATGAAAATGCAATACCTTTGAATTCAGGAGCTCGTAACACTCAAAACTCACTTTCTCTGGCACAGACCCTTTTTCCTGCATGCTGTTCAGAGCTGCTGGCTAATAAATACAGCTAAAGTGGTGGAAGTGCCTGGTTACATCCATCTGCATTCTCATTTCTTGCCTAGTCTTCTTACTGAGGAGACCAGTGCAATTACCCATCCAGGCCTCAAGCCACAATGATAAAATGGAAACACAGGCAAACCCCCCAGAAGCACGATGGAGCCCCTTCACCACTGCCTAGTGCTTGTATAAATAGACCAGAAAATGGGGAATAAGCATGTACGAATGGAGTCATTAGAAAAATAGCAAGTGAGGGCACCTGAGCGGCTCGGCACCAGGATTTCCTCGGTCAAATGGGTTATTGACCCCACGATGCAGCAGACAGACACCTGCACAGTCACTGACCTGTCTGGCAAAAGAAACAGGACATCTTCATGCACGGCACTCAGAGAGAATGGGGCAATGATGGTGGGGAAGCAGAGGGAATAATTCCTATCGGATCTGAGCACATCCTGGAGATCCTTGGTGTTGGGCAACCAGCTCATCCCCCTGACCAACATGAATCAAGATCTGGCCTTGTGCTCACTGCAAGCTCATCAAACCCCAGCAACAATGGGAAGTGGCATTCCCCTTGGGAGAAAGGGCAACCCACAGAAGATGCACTCAGGAGCTGTATTTCCTACCAGGAGTTTGTTTGCTGGTTACTCTCTTGTTTTGTTCTCCTTCACTAGATCCGAGCCCCCCGCCATGGTCAAAGATGTGGCTGCATTAACTCTCATCAAGATACCATTTTTTGGGCAAAGAACAGCAGCATCCTTACACTTCTCACCTCAAGCTGCTTTCTCCAGCCATCAGATCACTTCTGCAGCTCTTCTCTGCACCCCATCCACCCCCTTCCTTTCAAAACAGGACCACCAGACCTGGACAGAGGATCCTGGGCTTGAAGATTAACATAAGTTAACATAAGGCATGACAGAACACTGGACTCACTTAATCCCTGGGTGAGATTTAGACCAAAAGGAATAGGTTTACTTCCAAACACAGAAAGGCAAAGACAAAAAGATGAAGCAAGAAATGCAAAACAAGAAGCATCCCCATTGTTCACCTCAGCACCTTAACCCACTCCCAAGACCCTTTTTCTTGACCTGGCCCCTTCCACTATTACCTGAAGGTGCAATTTCTTTCAAGGGGATCCTGCTCCTTCCTTCCAGTCTTCACTCAGGAGTAAAAAACAAAAGGCCCACCCTATGCACAATCCCAAGTTCCAGTCTCACTTGCCTTCTGCTCGAGGAAGCTTCCTTGTCTCTTTTGCTTGGGTTCTGGGACATGACATCACAAGATATTAAAAAGCTACTTTTTTTTTGGTAGATCTGGAGCTATCGTTCCCCATGATGCTCACACCAACCCCACACACAGTGCCATACTTCCTGAAAATAACAGCAATGCGCTTAACTGAGTGCAAGACCCCACAAGGGTTCTGCATAGATTTAGAGCGTTGCTTCCAGGAACATTCACACTCACAGCACAAAGCCAGGTTTTGTCTACAGTACTTATTTGCTATAGGAGTACACTGACTAATAACATTAGTACCAGTTATCCAACATTATCAGTTCAGTCTCCTCCTGAGACAGGCTTGTCATTGACCCACTTCAGGCATTTCTGCACCCATCTCTGCTTGTAAACAGAAGCTATCGTGGGTCAGGCAGACATGCCAAAGAAGCCCGTTCCTCCAGCTCCACCAGTCACAGTTTAGGCTATAAATGAAGTGAGTCATGCTACCGCTTGGACAGGAAGGAAAGCCCTGGGGCTTTCTGCTCTGAGAAAGCTAAAGATAGAACCTACCATAGGAACCAAACATTCCCCAAACACCCCAAAGGCAGTGTAGGAAGACACTGGCATGGTTACTTCGCACACAGCACAGCTGCATAGATACATGCAGCGTTGCAACAGAACAGTATAGCAACCACACCTCAAAATGATCACAGCCTTAATACAAGCTTTGGCTAATCCTCCCAAAACCAAGTGTTGTGTACTGCAGTGTTTTC
>NW_010545482.1:0-4068 GCF_000687285.1 Phaethon lepturus
ACTTATACCAACAGTGATATTATCTACAACTGAAAAACTACCAAGAGTTCTTATACATACACATCCCTTCCCAGTATATATAAGTACAGTTCCAGGGATCTCTTCTGGATGTATCTCAAAGTGACAAAACATTTTGCTCAATGTCAAGGCAAATGTCCTGAGCTTTAATGGTGTTACTTCCCTGTTGTTCTCGTACTACACATGCATCAATTTCAACAGTCTGCCATTTGTTATTGCCTCTTTGGGCCTATACTCTAAATGGATAGAGTATAGTACCATTGTGATTTAATCGTAACGCAATAATCAGGTAGATGGTTTTTACTGATGCATTCTGTATGGTTAAAACAAAAGCCGTGGCTTTATTATTAATAGGGTCATGAGTGAAATTAACTAGTAAACACCACAACTGGAATTTTCTTTCAAATTTGGCTGTGTTTTCCCAGATTATTTTTCAAATTTCAGTGGGTAAGGTGCCATCTTCTCCTTCTCCTACAATTGCTGCTATTGTAGATTGCACCCACAGTTGAGCTTAGATGCCACTGAGAGCTAGAGAAATACTACTTTGAGTAATGCACACCAAGTGCATCTGGGATTAATTGGTGATCCTTTTCAGTAACTCTTTTCCATCGAGGTAATATTTTAGATAAAAGCCACTGATGAGTTCCTAAAGCTGATGGGAGGACCCTAATGGATGTTCTCATTTGTTTAGATCATGTGTGGCTGTACTAAGTTTGTTTGCAAGTATTTCAGCATGTATGCTGTTTAAGACTCCCAATCCTGCCCCTAAGATATGAGTTATATCTCTCTTTGCTTGTTTTGAAGGGTAGGGCTCACATAACCATGCTAACCACCCTGTATAAGATGTACTTACTAATGATGAATAGGTTCATTTAACTGCAGAGATACTAATTTGCATTAATATTTCTACTCATTTGAGGGACCATGATGGGTTAAACATCACTTGCTGTCATCCTACATATCTGATTCCATATAATCCAATTTCAGAGATCAATGGGCATATAGTTTGGGTGGTTATGTAAGTAGTAGTATGACGTTTAGGCGTAGGTGTTGTCATGATCTTTAAGGACAGTCCATTTCCATTATCTTCCCCTGTGTCTACACATAAGCATACTACTGCCAGAGGTGTGTCATTGAAGAAGCTAATTTTACAATAGGGGCATGAAAAGCAGCTTTCCCTTTGATTGAGTTTGATTCGTCATTCTGATGACTATAGAGGCATGTCCCTTTAGATAGTTTGTCACATTACATTCAGTAGAGATTCTATAACTTGGCTGGTGTAACAGAAATAAGGTACCTATTTGTTTTTGTCATTACACGATTGCTAGTGATTTTCAGTGTAGGGTTCTGTATTGGCTTTCCCATTGTTCTGGTGTTTCTATCAACTCTGATCACATATGGTATAGAGTGTCTCAATAGCAGTAAAAGCAAGAGTATCTTCATTAATTTTCTTATTGTCATTGTGATTTAGTTTGAAAAGATCAGTGTTACCATAAACCATATTATAACCATAAACAGTCTGTTAGCCCATAAAGTTTTTAGAAAGTCTTCGCTTTAATGCTCCCATTGGTACAATGTCCACTGTTCCTCTGGTGGAGCTCCCTTCACTCTCATGTAGTGGATCCAGGAGCTGATCACTTCTACTTTTCTTTTAGTGGTTCATCCTTCCAGGTCCAGATGTAAACCAAGTCTGTAGGCATGAGTTATGTACTGAAGAGTCCAAAGGAAGTTCAAAGGAGCCCACTGGTTGAGATACCTGTGTAAAGAGGATAATAACCATGAGAGAGATAACAAATAATCTTTCAAAATTCCTTCACCTTTAATGTGTATGTGATTACTCCAGCTATCCACCTCATTGCTGGGATATAGTTTTCCATATAGTATTTCAAAGGGGCTTATCCTGTCTCTCACTCATGGAGTGATCCTAATCCTCATCAGAGCAATTGATAGGATATTTACCCATTTAAGCTGGGTTTCTTGACATACTTCAGAAATTTGTGTTTTAAGGGTCTGATTAATTCTTTCTACTTTCCCACTAGACCGTGATCTCCGAGGGGTATGTAGCTCCCATTTCAGTCGGAGGAATCTCAACACGCCTTGGATTGTTTCTAAAATAAAATGAGGTCCATTATCAGAGAATAAGTCCTCAGGGATTCCAAATTGGGGAATTATTTCTCCTAATAAAATTTTAATGACTTCCCTATCTTGATTGTTGTGGCAAGGGAAAACATCGGACCACCCAGAGAATGTGTCCACTAAAACAAGTAGGTATTTATATTGCTCACACTTCGGTAACTCAGAGAAATCTATTTGCTAGTGCTCCCTGGGGGCTATTCCCCTTTTTTGCTTCACCTGTTTGTGCAGCAGGTCTGACATCTTCTTACTATTGGGTCTGCACTTGATTGCATTTTTGGCCTTATTTTGTATCTCTTGACACTGCTGCTCATAGCATCAGCTCCCAGCTGAGTTTCTTCATGTACTTCCTTGAGGAGAGCTTCCATCATTTTGGCTGTAGTAGGAACTTGCTGATTTGGGGTTACCCACCATCCTTCTGTATCTCTTGAACATTCCGGTTTTTGCACCAGTTGATTCTCCCTTTCCTGCTATGCGTTGTAACAGAGTAGGGCTGTTTGGTTTTTTTTAAACCCTTGGGAGAGCACAGTCCAACACAACTGCATCTTTCTTCCCATCGTGGGGTTTTCCCATTTGAAGGCAAAGATTGTTTGGCTTTGTTTGTCCACTGGGATACAGAAAGCATCTTTCTAGTCCAAAACAGTAAAATAGGCATTTGTTTCAGATGCTGAAGTTAGTAAGGTGTAAGATTTCAGTACAGTGGGGTGTATGTCCAGTCTTGCACTAGTCTGTAGTCTTCAGTATGAGGCTTCTTTACTGGTAAAATAGGAGTATTAAATTCAGATTGACATTCTCTAAGCAGTCTGTATTGCATAAAAGTATTTGTCAAGGGCTTCAGACCCTTGTGTGCTTCCAATCTAATAGGGTACTGATTTGCCCTTACCAGCTTTGCCCCCAGCTTTAGTTCTTTTTAATCCGAGTTGCATTTTTCACTTTACCTGCTGGCTTTGAGCCCATGGCAAAGGATGACATACTTTTCCAGGGGTTTATCTGTCAGAAGGCAGATTTGTGCCTTCCATGCCATTTTGGGTGGGATGTGAAGCTGTACAGAGTTTTCAGAAAAGGTTACTTGTGCATTCAGTGTACATAACAAGTCCTGTCCTAGCAGTGGAAGTGAGCATTCTGGCATATACAGAAACTCATGAGTTCATTTAGTATTCCAATTGTACATTCCATAGGTGGTAAAAATGACCTTAATGTTCTCTTTCCTGTTGTCCCAACAACCTGTATAGTAGTTTTGCTTAGGGGCCCTTTATAGCTGGTGACTACCAAATGAGTGGCTCCACTGTCTATTAAAAAATCTATGGTCTCGTTCCCCAGCTTAATAGGAACCAGAGCACCAGCTGGGGAGACTTTAATGTTTTCCCCGATCCTCTTCATTCATTGTCTGAACCTTCTAATATAATAAGATTAGCATTTCCTGCACAATCTTGTTCCTCTGGCCCCTTTTGGTTTGGGCATTTGTTTTTCCAGTGCCCGTCCTGCTTACAGGCCGTACACTGATTCAGTCCTAGAGAGGTTTGGTTTTGTGGGCCTCTTCCTCTACTTTTCCCTTGACATTGTTTCTGTTTATTGCTGCTGGCAGCAAAGATGCTTGTAACCTCATACTGTTCTCTTTTTCTTTTTCCTTCTCTCTCCTCCTGATTATTATATACTTTACATGCTATTTCTGTCAATTGTGAAATTGACATTCCCAGCCCCCTCATCTTTTTCCTTGTATCCTGAGTTGCTGCCCAATGAACAGCATATTGAACATCTTCTGATAGGCCTCATCGTCTGGATTCAAGTCCATCCATTTTCTAGCTACTTCACATAACCTCTTGTAAAAGACCGATGGATTTTCATTGGGGCCCTGTCCCACCTCTGTACTGGTTTTGGACAGGATGGAGTTAATTTTCTTCTTAGTAGCCAGCACAG
>NW_010545483.1:0-286 GCF_000687285.1 Phaethon lepturus
ATAGGGGCCCCAGAAAAAGAAAAAGTAAATTCAATATTGTATGGTAGAATGGAACCATCTCAAGAACCTTTGAGACCACATGTCTTTTGGCCTGTTTTTGGATCTTTTGAAGACTGGGTCTGCCAGGCCTTAAACATATATGTTAATTGAAAGAAACCTTTTAGTCAGGAGGAAAGTGCTTATGACATCAAAAACAGATGAAAAGTTTGAGGAAGAAGAAGAGGAGAAAAGTGAAAAGGAAAAGGAAAAAGATGATAAATGGGAGCCACTGGATAACCTACCGCCT
>NW_010545484.1:0-55065 GCF_000687285.1 Phaethon lepturus
CCTCATCCAAATCATTGATAAAGATATTAAATAAGATTTGCCCCAAAACTGAGCCCTGGGGAACACCGCTTGTGACTGGAACACCGTTTGTGATCTGTTACATTTTTTAAAATTTTACACTTTTACGTAATGATTGGTACATTGCAGAAGAATTTCTTCATAAAATAGAACTTTGTGAACAATACCATCACAAAGATATTTTAATTTTCAGAAATTAAAATTCAGATTAAAAAATCCTGTTTTGGGATTTTGCTTTATTTAATTTCTGATGCTAATCTGGGTTCTCAATGATTACTCTTCAAAATCAAGTCTCTTTTCCTGGCTTCTGTCAGTAATAATTAGAACTCTAGAGAAGTGATCTCCAGAATTATTTATATCCCCTCCCAAAAATAAAGGAAAATGTCAGCTTTTGTCTGTTTTCTTTTATAATATTTTTACAGGATTTTATTTTCTGATCTAATTTCTTTGTGTTGCAAAACCTGCCTTTTAGTCTGGAACTTTCATTATTAGTGAATGTCTGTAGTCTTCTGTATTTACAACTTCAGAATGCAAATTTAAAGACCATGATTAAGCATATTCTTTCCAAAATCACCATCATTAATTGCCAAACAGAGGTTTTACAAATGGAATTAAATGTACTATTTACTTGTCTGCGTTTGTAGAATGCCATCGAAAACATTTCTCAGTTTGATTTATTTTGGGGACCATTATTAAATACATTACTGCAACAGTATTAGATAAAGAATCAGTAATAAAGAATAAAAGTCAAAGTTAATGACATTCTGTGAAAAAAGTTTTCTAAATAGGTCATTGCAGCCATAGAATTAAGTCCTTTTTGTAAGCAAAAGATATTTTGGGGAAAAAAGAAGGGAAAAAAACCCTCCACCAAATCTGACTAGAGTATAGAACACTGTTTTGGGTGAGGTGGAATGCCTTTGCAAATAGTATTATATTTCATAAAATCAGAGGGCTGTGATTTAGAATCAAATGTTCTTAATTTGTCATAGATGTTTTTTTGAGCAAGGAACTTCGGTGATGATTTGGGTCATAGTTGATTTATGTCTTCATAAAGGTTTTATAAACAATTTGGATTAAAGATCTTATATAACTAGAACATGGGTATTCTAAAGAAATACGGATAACAATGAGATGTATGGTGTATCAGTTTGTTGAATTCTTCTTCCATGGGACATTTCCTAAGATCTATGAAACATCTGGCTTACTTGAGGGGAAAAAAAAAGTGGTAGCAGAGGGAGAGGAAAGAAAAGAAAATTTAATTGGAAGTGATTTCTTATGTGAAGTACTAAGAATAGAAAATCCTTGAATGCTAGTGCAGCTGGAGGTATATCTAAATACGAATAAAACCGGTCTAACTTTAAGGCTTTATGTTAGTGTATTTTAATTTTTTAAAAATCTTTTTTCTGAAGGAAAACTTTTTTACCACAAAAGTTAATTATAATTTAATGTAGAACATACCAAAATTTTATTAAAAGTTTAAAATAATTTGACCTAGCTATACTGATAAGTGAATTGTAAACTAGCGTATGAACCCTAAGTCCTAAGCAATAGGACTACACGCATGGAGCTCTTCTAGAGTAGGCAGCATTTGTACCAAAGCCCTCATGTTTCATAATGGCTTTTTAACCTTTCTGTTGGCAATACTATGAGAAGAAGGAAAAACCCTACTAATTAAACAGGCAGTGTTGACTAGAATACAAGAGTCATGAACACATAGATGACCTTAAAATTTACAGAAATGGTCAGCAGCAGTAGAAATGTAAAAAAACATTTAACAATGCAGTATATGGAGATGATGATATGAAGAGATAATAAATAATTGCTGTCAAGACTTTTAAAACAATTAGTATAGCAAAACATGGATTTTAAGGGCAACTAATTGATATGCAAGTTACTTAGAAGAAAAAAGAAAGGTCTCAAACTGTAATGCATAGCAATACAAACACCCTCAAAAGATAATGACCATTTTGAAGAAATTTGTTGGACTACATTAAAATGTCATTTTAACGAGCTGCTTCACAAAAGAGATTATTAAATTAGAAGGAAGAAGAGAAGACAATTTAATATCACTTAGGACTCAAACAGAAGTATCCATGTGGAAAAAATTGATACAGCAAACCTTCTTTCAAACACACTTTGCTTCCACCCCACATCCTGACGACAAAGTGAAATACTTCAAGACTAACAAAAACATAATGTGATGTGGAAGTTAAAGAATGCTATGTAAAGAAAATAAAATGTTTCATACATATGGGAGAAAAAACAGTAGGTGAAATGAAAAGGGAAAGCTGAAACCAGAAATCAAAATTACCATTAAATATTGACAACAAAGGAAAAAAAATGCATGTAGACAAATTCTGATTACAAAGAGAAAGCTGGCAACTCTAACTACATATAGTTCCATATCCTGACTCAAAATCCAATTAGTTTCCTGCAAGTTTTCAGTGTCACTGTGTCACAAAGAATAGCAGCTGTGTGAGATTCTTAAAGTTTGTCTCAACCAACAAATAAAACATCCCAAATAAAGCAGACAGAAATTATGCTGAATAATAGCTAGTTGTTTATAGTACATATAAATACATAGTAATGTATGGTCAAAGAAAAGAACTACTGACAAATTTTGGTAAATTCCAGTAATGGCTTGACATTAAAAACCTGAGAAACTTTTCTTTTTATAGATTAGCCATTTTTCTATTTTTATTCAAATGCAATTTTAATTATTTGAAAAAGTTAAATGAAAGATTAAGTAACTCCTGGAATTCATATTTAGGAATTAATAGTTTCAATTGGCCAATATATTTTATTTAATATATTTCAGACCCCAGAATAATTCTGTTTTGGCTTGAACAAAATCAATCATTTTCTGATGAGATCTCTGAATAAAAAAATCTACCAGATATTCTTCCATCTCAAACAGAGTTGAGGGATTTTTACTCATTAGAAGGCAGGATTTTTCAGGAACAATATCCTAATGGTCCCTCTTTTAAAGAAAGTGCTTTTATATCATGCGAAATGATGCAGGAAGCAGCAGGCATGACATATTTCTCTGTAACAGATTTGATCAACTAAAATCTTAAAAAAAGGGATAAAGATGCAAAAAGAACCCACTTTTAGTACTTTAAGGAATACACAAGATCAGGAAACTAATACTGAAACACCTCTTTAGCCACATACCCATCCATTTAATATCTATATTTATAAAAAGTTACCTTTCTTAAAGTACAGCTATCTTAAGCCTGAGAACATCAAACTATAATGTCAAAGAATGATGACTAGTGAGTTGGCATCCTTCTTTCTTATTTTGAACCTGATCTCTTCACGTTGTTGCCCCAGCAAATTAATGAAGAAGTACTACCTTGTGGCATCTGAGAATTTGTCTTATTATGTCATTAACACTATATTTTCGGGACTTTTTTTGTGTTTGAAATAATGTTTAAGCTGTTTTATTCTTTGTTTTCTTACTTCCTCTTAAAAGCCTTACCTACTTATTGGTGAGCATTAGCTGTTTGTACCGTTCTATAGACATTTCCTCTGAAAGTCTGCAGGAAACGGAGTATATCTATGGCTTACATGGGATCTAATAAGAACTCATGGCAAATATACGAACTATTATCCAAGTACTCCACACTACTGTGCAAATATTAATAAATGAAGCTTTGTGACACTCAAATGTCATACAGACAGTTGGTGGTACAGGAATGTTCAAGCAAATGAGTAATCTCACATTGTGATCCTGCATAGTTCTAATTATAAAACATCCTTATTATTTTTCTGTAACATTTTATGATATAATAGTATTTGGAAAATGACTGTATTAAGAGCATGACATTTACTGAAGTGAATAAGCTTTTCATATGTGAAGTAATTTCACTGCAGGTTATTGTGCAAAACAGAAACTTCAGAGGCAAAGATCAGCTAACTTCTTTGATACACTACCAATAAGTTATTTTACTAATTTATGACCTTTCCACAGTAGTAATCTTATTCAAATGAGAAATAAAATATACAACTTCTTTCTACAATCTCATGCTTTGTTCCCTTTATGGTACAGTCTCATGTGGGTTTCCGTTCTTGAGCACAAAGTTCTTCCTTTTTCTGTGTTACAAATGGTTTGTCAGGTTATGTTTATTCTTACGTCACTCGGCCCTATTGGTTCATGTGTAAAGGACACATATTGTGTGACTTTAAGGAATTAACACATGATGTTTGTGGGAATTTTTGTGCAGTTATGTTGAGTTGATAATGGCCAACTGCCAGACATGCACCCAGCCGCTCTCTTACTTCCCCCTCTCCCCAGCAGGACAGCAGTAAAGAATAAGATGGAAAAGCACGTGAGTCAAGATAAAGACATGGAGATCACTTACCAATCACCATCATGGGCAAAAAAATGCGACCTGGAAAAATTAATCTACTTTCTTACCAATTAAGTTGGATGGTGAGAAACAGATGAAAAATCAGCCACCTTCCTCCCACCCCCCTTTCCCAGGCTCCACTTCACTCCTCCATTCCCATCTCTTCTCCCTCCTCCCTCTCAAGTGGTGCAGGGATGGTGGTGAATGGGGGTTTGCAATCAGTCCATAACAGCTCCCCTCTGCTGCTCCTTCCTCCTCACGCTTTTCCCTCACTCAGGTGTGGGTTGTTTCCATGGGCTGCAGTCCTGCTGGCTAAACCTGCTCCAGTGTGGGCTCTTTGCAGGCTGCAGTTTCTTTCTAACTACATATGGTTTAACTTGTGTCTTCTGAAATACATAAAGCATAAAAATTACTTATACAGATTACTACAGTTGCAGTTGGACTAGATGTTCCTTGTAGGTCCCTTCCAACTGCACTATTCTATCTGATTCTACCGGTATTGCACTGATGTGCTATTGTTTCTTAACAATATTTATTAGTTAAATAAAATTTTGATGTACAGTATATTAAAAAACTAAATAGAATTGCATGAAATCTTACAGAAACCAAAGACATACTAGTCTGTCTCAAAAAACACAGCCAGCTCTGTGTTTTTCCAATAGTTGTTTCCAATAGTTTCAATAAATTTCAATTTTATTAAGATTCTTTCTCCCTTTTGATAATTTTAATTTCTAATTTCCCATGAAAGTAGGAATGTAACCTCTCTGAAGGACTAATACAGAAATATAATATTACTAATAGAGCTATATAATATTACAAATACAGATGCATTTTCTGTGTTGATTATGAAAGTAATCAGGCTGTAATCACTGATTCCTACTTATCCTCCTACTCTAAGAGTCCTCCCTCATTTTAGCTTTTTCAGGATTTCTTAATTAATCATTGATATTCTTATTATACTCATAGTTTGCATACAGAATATTGCAATAGTCCTAGGTACAGATTTGTGAGCTTATTTCTAAATAGCTCATGAAAGATATAAAAAAATTTAGGCCTAATAAAAATGTATATGCACATATTATTTTAATTAAACATTACACAACTATTTGAATATCAAAACCAAATTAAAAGAAAAATTGAAATATTACTGTCGCTTTACGCATATTCATGGAAAAATATTCTTATTCCAAAATCATATTGAAATCACTGGTATTTTAATTTCTGTCAGTGCAAGCTGGACAGCAAATGTTTTTACCATGTTATACTCTACATCATTATAAGCAATGATCCTGTAAATTCAGTACCTAAAAGCCTCTCAATCTTAAATATATTTATTTTATTTTGTGTTATTTATTTTGAGAAAAAATATGTATTGCTACCTTCCCTTTATAGAATGAAAACAGGACAGATTAAAAAACAGGAAACCAATGATCATGTCGAAGACTGAAGCCAGGATTTCCCTGTTCTAGGACAAGCACCCTAACCAGTTGACATTCCTTCATTCAGCAGTTAGTACTTGGAGCAGTTAAGCAAGTTGATTTCATGTCAGTGTTTTTAACTAAAATGTTTATTTAAACCTTTTTGAATGATTTGAAAAGTTTCCTTCTGTAAAGAGTCCTTTTTCTCAACTTCAGGTTTTACTCTCTTAACCCAATTGCTTTTCTTCCATTTGCTTCATCCTGTGTCATTTTATTCTTGGCTCCAAATGCTGGCAGTTGGTAGATATCATATCCATCTTGGCTTGTTTGTGCCATGGAAAGATCCTCCCCATACTCGTACACTTTAAAAACAAACAAATGAACAAACAAAACCAAAAAACAAACCAACAAACAAAAACCACTCAAAAAAAAATCATGATAGAAAACTAGAGTTCTAACAAAATATTCATAACAGGTATTAGATTTCTACTACTAGGTTAAATAGATCATAACCAGAGGGAAAATATCACTGGTCAGTTTGGTCAAACAATATTAACAGCAGGAGACACTGAAAGAATAAATAGGCAAAGTAATTGAACTACTGTATCATACAGAAGGATAAATATCCATCCTAGTCCCCTTCTGTTCTTGCAGCTTTTCAATCAAGACTTGACCCACATCAAACAAATCCAATTAATGAAATTTAACTAGTCATAAATCTGACAGAATTATACAACATATTTCATTTGAATCAGTTGATCAGGAAATAAAAAATTATCACAACTGGACTATTTGTACTTTAAAGTAACATAAAATTAATAATTCGTCATACAATTCTAACAGATTTTGCAAAGCATAGTTACACTTGAAATTGCGAATATCATTGTTGCTCTGTATGTTAGAACAGCTTCAAAGGCGAACTGATTTCTCATTCTTCATCTGTATATCAAACATACCATTCCCACTCATCAAGTGCCAGGTCTGTTCAGAATTTCTAAATACATGTATTTCCTCAGAGTTTGTGGACTTTGAAATTACATTTACTAGACACCTTCTATGGAGCTCTTGAGAAATCAGTTATCAGATGGCCTATTTAGACACTACTGCCTCTGCTCATTTTAAATTGGAGTTCAAGAAGGAAAAGGTCAATGAGTCATGCAGTAAACTACACTACAAATTGATTATTGAATTGTTTCACAAAATCATTACCTCAGTTTTTCACATGGAACCGTATAGAAAAATGGACTGGATTGTGTTCATTGGAGATATGATTGGCTTTTTGATATACTATATACAGTGTAATGTTCTTATCTCTGTAGAATACTTGCAAACTGCATCATAGTTGAAACAGTATGAACTATAAAATACCGCTAATGGAGTATTTTGTGGACATACTTTAAAAGTTTTAAATATTTTGTATCTAAGAAGTCATAGAAAATATTGGAGAAAATTATATGTGAGATGCGGCCAAGGATGGAGTGAGAACATTCTGGAACAAAGAAAGGAGGAAGTAGTCAATTTTCCTGTCAAACAATGATTAATCAATTTACTGGAATCATTGAAATTGATCCAAGATTTATGATTGCAGAAAGATGTCAGCTAAGTTGTCAGCTAAAATCAGTGTTAAGTTCCACTACTTGGAAAACAGCAGAGATGCTCAGCATTGCCGCCATAGGCGTGTCACAGGAGCCATGATCCAGCCGAAACTGGCAGCCAGGAGTTGTTACTGCAAAGGGAAATATCCCAAGACAGGTACCTGTTCCATCGATACCCCTTAGGGGAATCTCTATCTGGAGCCTGCACTTTCCTCCCAGGTTCACACACGCTCTGAGGCATGGAAACCTGCCTGAGGTTGCAGGATATTAACAAACACAATTACTCTAACACTTACACAAATATTCAAATATTGATGCAAATTTTCCTTTAGTATTACTCAGCAATATGGCTGAAAACCAAAAACAATGTCAAAAGCTTTATTTTCAGTCCAGTTCAGTCTGTTTTGATGATGGTTTGTCACAAAGGCTCTAAACATAGTTGTGTCAGGGTTGGCTGCTGGCTATAACACGAATTTTCTACCATGAAGATCATTCCCAGCAGTGACCCCCAGCTGACCTGCTTGCAGATGTCAGTGTGATGCGATCAAATGCTAATGCAGAATCAGGGAGTAAGAACTAAATACAAACCAGCTTTTCCATGTCCACCAGGGCAACCCGCTTACCTCAAGGCATAATGCATTTTGTGTTTGTTTCTTTTATGAAAAACACAATGTAAGAGGAAAAGAGTTACCGATGGTATTGCTTAGTGTACAGGCACTGCGACGGTGAAGGGTTGCCCAGCAACAGTAAGTAGCACAACTAAGAGTAAAGGAGATCTGGCTAAATGGAAAGATGAGTCAGAGGCATATTGAAATGAGCAAGGGAAGGTTATGTTCTCAGTGAACTTTGATTAAAAACAAAGCAGAGCAACCCAAGCAACTGCCTCTTGCCCTTAACTCATAAGACGTCATAAAAAAGTGCTTCTCACGAGGAGACTGAGTAAAGGGCAACTACACAGTGGCTTCAAGTTACACTGTCAGGTTGGACCTCATGTTCACATGCAATCGATCTTCAGGAAAACTTTAGTGCTTGAAGATATGACAACACTTCTCCTAATAGCAACTGCAGCACAACCAACCTTTCCATACCACTTTTTCAAAGTGTTTCAAATTTGTCCTGTTGAGAAAACAGAAGAAAAGAAAAAAACATTCATTTTCCACTTCTGTTAGATCTATCATGCAATGGTCAACTAACCACCAACTCTATAAAATGGAAATCTATCCTTCAGACACTGAACTGCAGTTTTCTTTTCCTGGTCTTCATGCTGTCATGGATGGAATCTCATCTGATGGAATCTCATTTGAGAGTAGCAAAGTAAGTGTAGCTCTCGATAAATGGAAGTAATTTCCATTGAAAATTGCCACTGAGTACAGTGTCGCTAATGAATACGAAACAGGAAATCCTTCCATTCAGAACTTCTTACTGAAAACTTGCATGTTATACACAAGGTTAATTGAATAGGAAAGAGCAAATAAGCACAAGGCAGTAAGACTTCCTACAGAAACTACTTTTGTCTCCTATGAACTGAAATTTAGTAGAGATATTGAGAAGGAATGCCTGATGCAAAACAAAGTGAAAAAGGTAGTAAGGAATGGACTGGTTCAGAAACAGGACTCACTGTCAGTAAAACATTTTAATCTTAAATCTCTAGAAAGAACATTTATTTTGAAGTGTCAGGAAGTAAATAATGCAAGGCAGGAAAAAGAGCAGATGCTCCAGTACTAGTTGCAAGCAAAGCAGAGTTGGAATCAACTTGTGCAAAAGAAGAATGAGTAAGGAAAAAACAGTAATGGTGATAAAAGTTGTTACTACAACTGATTAGTGTCTCCTCCATATCTCCCTACCCAGTAATCTTTCTACCCAGTGGAGGTTCTGTCTATGAGTAGAAACAAACCTTTAACAAAGACATGTTTTCCTGTTATATTCATGTAAGTGCTTCTGAAATTATCCTTCAAGGATATTTATGAATTTTGTCTGAAATAGAATTGAAATTGTTTTTTGTTAATCTGAGTTAGCCTCCTGGCAATTCATATGGTGTAATTTCTGATGGGAAATCTCTATTTTAGAGGCCACAAAACTAGTCAATCCAGAGCTAGGTATCATGAATTTAAAGCTGGACAAAACAAAGTCCCAAGGCCTTATGATAGTTTAGGCAATTGAAATTATTTGCAGATTCCTGTAAATGTAAGCTAAGCACTTGCTTAGTTTATCTCAGAGCAAGCAAGTTGAGTAGAGCTACGCTTGTGTTTAGGTATTTTGCTAGATAGGGTGTATTATGACAAATTCACCTAAGTCCAAATGGTCTATAGATGAAATAACAACATTTATTTCCAGCTACACAATGTGCCAGATTTCAAAATGCAGTAAGGTGTTGTCAGAAATTGTGTCTTAGGTCAGTACTCAGGTTGAAGATGCTTATATTAAAAGTTTTATTTCGCTTAGATAGTGTGTTTGTGAATATGTGTGGGTATGTAGATGTGTTTTTGTCTGTATATATAAATATACAAACACAAACACTATACAAGCACAAGGAGTGTAAAAAGAATTAACTTATGTTCTATTTTTCCCTTATTTCTGTTTCAGCTACTTCAAGCTGGTAAGGACAAGCAATGTGGGACAATTTTATGGAGGGGGTAATTGCAAGCAACAGCATTTCACATTGTACCTTCATTGTACCTGCATTGCATTAAACTCTGTGTATGACTTCCCATCTACAACAATGGCAACATGAAGAACTATTTCTCCGGTCATAAACAGCCTTATGAGAGAAAAAATATAATATTTGCTTCTGTCTGATATCCTATTATCCTCTTGAGCTCATTAAAGGCACTTGCTGACAATTCAGCTTCCAGCCACTTGGTCAATATAAAAACATTTTCCCTGTTCAGCATTTAAAAATGTTTTTTAGTGTTAAATCCAGAGAAAGCAATTTCCACAGATGTATCTCAATACCTCAGATGGATATTTCTTTTCATTCCATACTTCTATTTATTTTGTTATTACTAGTATTAGTATGTATTAACATTGATATTGCTATTACTATTGCTTTTGGTATTGTATTGGTATTAGTATCAAGCTGAGGCAAATTATCAAGCATTGCTAGCCTGGGGCATGTCCCAGCATAACTAATTTTCACCCAGGTCTCAAAGGGTCTTTTTACTGAGGTTAAACTATAGGTTGGCATATGGGTAGATTTCCTGCTACCAAATATTCCATCCTTTTTCAGCAAGGTAAAGTTGGAGTGCAGGTGGACTACAGAAATTCCATTTATTGAGATCGGTTTTGTTCCTTTGAAAATAGCTAATGTGATAGTGGTTGTATTGAATTTTATTGTCTGTATAAAATTTGCTCAAACCTACAGATAAAATGCGCAAAATACAATAAACTTGCTTCAATGTTCCAACTTGTTCTAGTGTTCAGTGTGTTCTTCTTAATCTTTGTTAGAGATATGGGAAAAGAAAATAACAAAACCTGTATGCTAGGCACAACTGACAGTTCCCTTCAAATACATTAAACTCTGAATAAAGACTAATGAAGATAACAGTCCTTGTTAATGACCAAATACCTTTTTTACAAATTATTGTTTAGAATTACAAGGAATTCAGGGAGCCTAATGAGACAGTGACAAAGCTGAGATGAACTGGTGCAAAGGGTTGTAAATAATCACTAAATTTAGACTAGATATAAGGAAGACATTTTTGACAATGAGGGTGGTGAAACTCTGGCCCAGGTTTCCCAGAGAGGTGGGAGATGTCCCATTCCTGGAAACATCCCAGGTCAGGCTGGACGGGGCTCTGAGCAACCTGTTCAAATTGAAGATGTCCCAGCTCACTGCAAGGGGGTTGGGCTAGATGGCCTTTAAAAGTCCCTTCCAACTATTCTGTGTTTCTATGAACTATAGTTGTGCTTTCAGTTTAATGAGCACTTTAAAACGATGAAGAAAACCTGGCAATCTAAGATCTGGACTTGGTTAAGAAATACCAACAGAAAATAACATGTTTTAAAATCCACTTTTGCAGGTTTACCCTTCAATAAACTCTTTGCTGGAGAGTTTTATCTGAATAATGGGACATAGCTAATAGATAAAATGTAAAAACAACATAATTCATCTCTTCAAAGACTTAGAGCCCAAATGTCCAAGTTATAGCAATCAAGAAATAAATTGAAAATAATTTTGTGGTCATTTCTATTTTTGAGCTACAGTCATCAATATTAAAAGTGATCTGTTTAGTAGATCCCAGAAATCATGGAGGTAGGAAGCTCCCTCACTCTTCATGGTGAGGAGAAGACTGAGGTACTCAACAACTTCTTTGCCTCAGTCTTCACTTGGCAGTGTCTCTTCCCACACCTCTTGGGGGCATGGACCGCAAGATGGGGACTGGAGGAGCAAAGTCCTTCCAACTGTAAGAGTAGATCAGGTTCGAGAACACCAGAGGAACCTGAACATACACAAGTCAGACCTGATAAAATGCAACCCAGAGTCCTGAGGGAACTGGCTGATGTAGTCGCCAAGCCACTCTCCATGATAATGGAAAAGTCCTGGCAGTCGGGTGAAGTTCCTGGAGACTAGAAGATGGGAAACATTGCACCCGTTTTTAAAAAAGGTAGCAAGGAGGATCCTGGGAACTACCGACTCGTCAACCTCACCTCTGTGCCTGGGAAGATCATGGAATAGATCCTCCTAGAGTTAAGGTACACGGAGGACAGGGAGGTGGTTCCAGATGGCCAGCATGGCTTCACCAAAGGCAAGTCCTGCCTGACCAAGCTTGTGGCCTTCTAGGGTGGAGTGGACAAGGGAAGAGCTATGGATGTCATCTATCTGGACTTCTGTAAGGCCTTTGACACAGTCCCCCGCCACAGCCTTCTCTCTGAATTGGAGAGATATGGATTTGATGGGTGGACTGTTGGGTGGATGAGGAACTGGTTGGATGGTCACATCCAGGGGGTAGTGGTCAATGGTTCAATGTCCAGACGGAGATCAGTGATGCGTGGTGTCACTCAGGGGTCCGTACTGGGACCAGCAGTCTTTAATATCTTCATCAATGACATAGTGGGATCGAGGGCACCCTCAGCAAGTCTGCAGATGACACCAAGCTGAGTGGTGTGGTTGACACTCCTGAGGGAAGGGAGGCCATCCAGAAGGATCTGGATGAGCTCAAGGCATAGGCGCATGAGAACCTCATGAGGTTCAAGAAGGCCAAGAGCGAGGTCCTGCACCTGTGTTTGGGCAACCCCCACTACCTATACAGGCTGGGGGATGAAGGGATTGAAAGCAACACTGCAAAGGTGGACTTGGGGGTGCTGGTGGAAGAAAAGCTGGACATGAGCCGACAATGTGCACTGGCAGCCAAGAAGGCCAACTGCATGCTGGACTGCATGCATGACAGTAGCCAGCTGGGCGAGGGAGGGGATTCTGCCCCTCTGCCCCGCTCTGGGGAGACCCCCCCTGCAGTGCTGCATGCAGCTCTGGAGCCCTTGGCACAGGAGAGACACGGACCTGCTGGAGCGGGGCCAGAGGAGGCCCCAGCAACGCTCCGAGGGCTGGAACAGCTCTGCTGGGAGGACAGGCTGGGAGAGCTGGGGGGGCTCAGCCTGGAGCAGAGAAGGCTCCGGGGAGACCTTCCTGCAGCTGCCAGGGCTGAAAGGGGGCCTATAGAAAAGATGGGGACAGACTTTTTAACAAGTACTGTAGTGATAGGACAAGGGGCAATGTTTTTAAATTAAAAGAGGGGAGATTTAGACTAGACATAAGGAAGACATTTTTGACAATGAGGGTGGTAAAACCCTGGCCCAGGTTGCCCAGAGACGTGGTAGATGCCCCATCCCTGAAAACACTCAAGGTCGGGTTGGACGGGGCTCTGAGTTGATCTGATCTAGTTGAAGATGTCCCTGATCATTGCAGGCTGGTTGGACTAGATGATCTTTAAAGATCCCTTCCCACCCAAATATGCTATAACCCTATGATTCATGGCCCTTAGATGCTATGCATTCAAAAGATCCCACACAGCGGTTTTTAGCAGACCAAAATTACTTAAGTCGTAGAAAAGATCTTAATGGGTGTGAGACCAATTGTTTCTTAGCCATTTTATGACACACTAAAAATTGATCATAATGTTACTAGTTGTATTAGTGATGATTTGGGCTCCCTAATCAAGAGGAAATATTCATATTACTGATGGCTATAAAGTTTCATAGTGATATATATTACTTCAACATTATAAGACTATGAAAAAAAAACCCTCCAAGAATAAATACAAACACTCTCATAACAAAGGAGTCATCTAAAATGTTCTGCATTACTGGTTTGAGAGTATGACCTGTCAAAAGATTGAAAAGGCAGGTGTGCTCAGAAAGGTAGAGAATATAATTATGTGATCACTTTTTAGCAGAGACATTTAAATAAATATAAGGCAGAGTGCAAATTCTGTAAAGTGCACGATTTTTACATAATACCCTGATACGTTCCAAAAACATAAAAAGTCTCTAGTGGCTTCAACCAGCTGCTTAGTTATGGAGACACAGAAATGAGGCTATAATTTAGTCTGCATTGTAAGTAATACTGTTATTATTAATATGACTCTCATTCCTAATCTTTCAATTTAAAATGAAGAAACATTTCAAGATGGTATATTATTTATACAGAAGACAATTATCTAGGAGATTAACAGCTCAATTAGACATTATGTATTTGAAAATTTGAAAAGTTCTTTGGAATTAGGAGAAATCCTTTAATAGAAACTATATATGGACAGCTTAGTCTAGAAACTGCAAATTGGTTTCAGTTGTAAGTCTGCTCAAAAGTTAAGGTATAGGACAGTATTAATCACGGAGTGCATCCATTTCCACCCTGGCATGGAAAAGATCTCTGTTTAGATGGCTAGAAGACAGCATAAGCGATTAAATTTTCAATATGCTTAATATTTCCTGGTTCAAATTACATACTGTGGTGAAAAATAATTAAATCTTCACTTCCTTCAGATACGCACTCTGGATTTCAGAAACCTCTTATCAAGTGTTCATAAAGAAACACAATTTACTATTTTGAAATGATATTGCAAAGAAGATTTTCACCCATGGGAAGCTGATAAACTTCTCACTTAAACTATTTACAATTTCCTACACTTTAAATGCAATTAGTCATCATATGTCATATTTTTTTGTTGTTGTTGTTTTGAGTGACTGACATTTCCATGAAAGAAATAATGGATGGCAAACAGCAGATAATGAAGTCCGTTGTTCAAGCAGACATTACCTTTCATGAATATGAATTACAATGTCCCATAAAGAAAAATTTATGAGAAAAAGACCTAAGCAACTTAGCTAGATTGTGTGGCTTAGGTCCTCTGAGGGTAACATTCCTTAAATATTTCTGTAGGCAAAGATTTGGGTGATTGGCCACATATTAAAAACAACCATTCACCTAACTTTTTTTTTCTTTTTTTTCTGCCAGCTTAACTGGCAGAAATGAGGAGTTTGAAAAGAAGGTGCAATTTGGGCACATGAATGACTAAATTGGTTAAACCTTTATTCAGCACGAATACTCATCATTATTTGCTGATGTATGACTATGCGCTCTACATCTTTTACATATTGAGCTGTTAGTCAAGTAGAAGCTTGTCTGAAAATGTATTTGTGAACATCTGGAAGATAATCATATGACAAGACCATTTTAGTGTTTCATCCCTATTTCTACAACCAAAAAAGATTCTGGTACTTGGACAGGAAATACATTGAAAGCTCTTGGCAAAACAAAATGTATTATGAAGCTTAAGATGAGATGCCATGTCCTATGAACCCTTAATAAATAACAGATTTTAGGAAATTTTTGATATATATATGCATATAGCTATATATATATGTATATAGCTATATATGTATATGCACATGTATAAACACACCTACATGGAAATGTACAATTAAAAGGAACATATAAAGTTCATAAAAAGTTTTTAATTTATTCTATCCATACTTTCAGAAAAGTGAGATGCAAATGCTCATGAGCCAGAAAACAAGAGCTTTAACAGTGAAAGGCAAGTCTAGTAGACATTTACATTTCAGTCAATCCAATGTTCCTGACAAAAGACCAAACATGAACTTTAGTTTTCTCTATTGACAATGCCAGCACATTTGGCAATAAGCTACATTTACAGTGAAGACATCTTTCTTGATGAAAAAGATGAAGTTGGGTAATAAGTTTAATATAGGTCACCAAGGAATAGGAATCTATGAACAATATAAACTTTGTTCTAATTAAATTGACAGACAAAATTTCCACCTCTCTTCACAAAATTTAAAAAAATATATAAATATGCAAAAGTACATAATTCTCAATGGTAAAGAATCTTGAATTAATGAAACTCACTGCTTTGTTATGCACTTCTACATTACAGAGTGCAAATTACGTCTGCTATATATGGGTTAACAGCTTGATCAATATTCAGTACCCTGGACTGGAGTTTTCCTAATTTCATAGGTGACTTCAAAGACATTTATGTTAAGTCTTTACAGCCCATGAACATATTTGTGTACAATCATTGACAAAAATTGGTGGAAGATTTTGAAATTTAAAATATTTCCAGGAGTTGTTTAGGGATAAGAAGATAGATAACAAGTTAATACTGTTCTCACACTCGTGATTCCTTTGTCACAAAGTTCTTTGTGTATATTGTCACCATGATCAATATTCAATAGATCTTCCCAGTCAAGATGGTAGTTCCAAGAGCTTCCACAGAAGAAGTCAAGACAATCTTCTGCAGTCAGAACTTCAGGTTACAGGTTTCAGTTACAGGAAATGGTCCTAGAAAGTGGTATTACCAGTCAGAAAGAAGAAATAGTCAAGTATAACTCAGCAATTACTTGGTAGCAATAGGAAAAGAGATTAGAGAATCTGCTAGAGTGCAAATGAATTTGTCTTCTCTCTCCCATTCATACAGGGACACAAAATATCTTTAATTCTCAGACCTACATCTCCAGACCCAAAGCTAATGTTCTTTCTCACGTGCAAAAGGAACTGAAAAATTTTGAATGACCTAAACTAGCAAGGCCTGCTTTCTGTCATTCTCCTTGCCACTCTCAGTCCATTAAAGTTAAAAATGAACCAACTCACAGACCTTCACTTAAAAATCTATCTTGGTGGTTGTGCACCCTTTTCCTGCTTGTCCTGATTTGTTGCATGTACTATACTCCGTATAAATGCTATGGCACTACATCAAGCAGGAGACTATTTTTGGACTAAGATGGCAATTTTTTTCCTAGTATAAGCCTATTTTCTGTGATTCAATAAAATATATTAGCAAACTCAGAACAAGATTTGCAGTTATTTGGTACACTTTTGCAGTTCAAGTCACAGGGCAATATCCGTTTACGTTCCCTGTTAATATCACACCATGTATGCTCAGTAAAATTCTGAAACTTTATTAAAAAAAATCAAATAAAAAGGCAATACAACAAAGAATTGTGAAATGGGGAAAATCTTTGGTTTATTAGTGTAAAAGTTTAAGGAAGATGTGCGTGTTGAACAGAGCAACATTATTCCCAGAGACAGAATGACTATACTAAACTCACAGTGTTTTGCTTTTACTGTGAAATTCAATAATCCAGAGAATGATATGTTTTATAAATCAGAAAATGCGGGAATCTAAAGTCACTTTACTCTCTACGTAATACAATTTCTAAATATGAAATTCTCATTCTGTTTTTCCTAGCCCATAGAAACTCAAGATGAAAGTTTTTTGCCTCATCTAGAGAATGATTTAGGAGTCTGAACTGGCAGAGAGATAAAGGAGACAACTACCTCAAAGAGGATATTAATTTCAGTTTTATTAATTTTGCCCAAAGAATCAAATTTAATTTGTTCCTGTGTTCTTCATCACTTCTTATTGAAGCTACAATAAAGGGTCAAGATTTAATTTCATCAAATCTTCAGGTTTATTAGAATAGTTATCCCAGATATTGGACTAGATTGACTAGCCATTGGAAATTCTACACCGAAATGTTCAATGTCGGAAGCTAAAACTACAACCATAGAAGTAAGCTTGTATAACCCATGTCGCTGTAGAGGCAGACTTGTTTTCTATAACCAATTTGTTCTGTTCTGCATCTTGGGTCTACTTGTAAACATGTTGAATGATGGGACTTCCTCTTCCCTGAGAGTCTCTATGGCAGAAGTGACATTGCTTGGCGACTATCCAAGCTTCTGACTTGTTCTAATTTATTTTCGCTTTAATTCAATAAAGTACCGAAGAGACAGGCTTAACTTAATACACACAGTTTAACATAACTTTAAATTGTGTTTCATTCAACTATCTTCAGCAAGACTTAAGCACATGCTTAAGTACTTTTTTGTATAAGAAAGGAATTATGCATATGTTTAAGTGAATTATGTGTATGTTTAAGCACTTTGTTGAAATGGAAACTCTGGGTTTAATCTGATGAATTAAATTAATGAGGTCAATTTGTTACCCCAATGTACTGGTAGTATTATGAGAAGAATGACATTATAAAAAATATCAGTATCTACCAGGTCTCATATTATTTGTAACATTTCACACAATTAAGATATAAAAAGAATGATAAACTGTGTGTTATTAAAATATTTCCTATTTTAAGTAGTATCTTTCTGGTGGTACTCATCTTAATATCTTGAGCTTGGCCAGGTTCTGATCTTATTTATGCTGCTATAAAACTCAGAAATTTTTTAGCTATGGTTCTTTTAATAGTGGAGATACTGAAATCCAAGTCAAAGACTTAAAGTAGGTTATCAGTTTGCCAGTGGTCACATTTTATTGTAAGTTTTGAAGGTATTTATTGATTCTTTTAGATCTTAAATATGATCTTCCACTTAAAACAAGGTTATTTTCTAGCCCTTATTGTTGTAAGAGGAAATGAAAAAGTTGTTTTCTATTTCTGTCATTAGCAAAGACAAAACAAACGGGAAAAGACATAATGAGGTAGAAGGAAAGCGGGAAAAAGTTCGAACTGCTGGACTAGTGAGGCTGTGCGATAGCCTGCCTGGGAAAATTATGGGGCTTTCCAGCAACATGTGTATGACGAGGAATGAGGACATGTTATTTCCTAAAGGATACTGAGACTGCCTTACATGCACAAGGTTTTATTAGCAGTGTCCATAGATAATGGCATACCTCAATTCTAACAGTGAAATTTTCTTCTTTGAGAGGCGGAAAAAAAGGACTTGTAAGCTCATGTTGTAAGCTCATGGATGAGGAAAGGAGGTGAAAATAAGAGGTGATTCTTAGGCAATTCGTTCTTTTTATGAAAACACACCATAACAACAGTATCAGATGCTAGGTCATGAGAACAACAGTACAAACCAACAACATAAGAACAAAAAGGGAAAAATATATCCACAGAGACTCTGAAACAACACTGCCAATAAAGTAGATGAAGATAGTCACCAAGAGGAGCTGCTCCGGAGTCAGCCCGACCCACAGCAGAGCAGCAGATCTTGGCATACAGGGAGCGTCTTTCCTGAGGCAGGGAAATGCCCAGGCAGTGGAGAAACCCACCAGGAGCCGGCAGCTCTAGCAGGAGATGCTGATGAAGCCTGGGCATTGTCAGAGCAACGGTGGCCCACCCCATGCATAAAATGCTCAGAGGTCTGGAACAGCTCTGCTGTGAGGACAGGCTGAGAGAGTTGGGGTTGTTCAGCCTGGAGAAGAGAAGGTTCCAGGGACACCTTATTGCAGCCTGCCAGGACTTAAAGGGGGCTTAGAAGAAGGAGACAAACTTTTAGCAGGGCTTGTTGTGATAGGACAAGGAGTAACGGTTTTAAACTAAAAGAAGGTAGATTTAAGCTAGATATAAGGAAGAAATTTTTGACAATGAGGGTGGCAAAACACTGGCCCAGGTTACCCAGAGAGGTGGTAGATGCCCCATCCCTGGAAACATTGAAAGTTAGGTTGGATGGGCCTTTGAGCAACGTGAACTAGTTGAAGATGTCCCTGCTCACTGCAAGGGGGTTGGACTGGATGGCCTTTAAAGGTCCCTTCCAACCCAAAGATTCTATGACTCTATGATAACCTGTGACCTGCAGCCTGTGATTCCATCATTAGCTATGAGCTGCAAGCCAAAGGCAGACTACAGAATGTCAAATGGCAGGCCCTCAGCATTAGAAAGGCTAAGGTTATGTGATGCTCTCTGTAGCCTTGTGATGGATCAGATGAAGTCTCAGCGTCTTTTCCAGAATTATATTCCAAGGTAGAAATATTCACAGAACTTAAATTTTCTCAAATAAAACACAGTTGTGTGTTTTAAAGGGTGTTTCAAGTTTTGTTAAATCAAATCACATGCAAAAAAATTTAAAGAACTGTTGCAGTCCAGGCTGGGCTCAGCATCTCTAAGGACCATGACTTTTTTAGCACTTCAGTGGTCTCTAATGGGGACAAAAAAAATCAGAGACCAGCGAAAGACAGACACCCAGAGTATGACTTTTGATTTGGCTCTCACCTGGATAAACAGCACAATCTTGGGAAGACAGTCACCTGCTAGTGGGACTGGTGTCCTGTTTCCCTGGGTCTATGGTGCTGGTCTCAACTGGACCACAGGGGCATGGCCTTGATCAATGAGACCACAGAAGAGAGATCAATCCTTACTCATCCCTCTTAGCAGATAAATGTTTGGTTATATGTCACTGACTAGTGTGGTTCTGTTCCTGCATCCAACCTACCCGTAATTCCCTGTAACACTTGTATTTCAAAACTATAAGAGAAATTTTTTGCTGATGCGGTGGGTTAGCATGGCTAAGAGCTACCACTTAGCTGCTCGCTCATTCTCTTCCCTCACCAGGGCAAGGGGATAAAAATCGGAAGAACAGGGATGTGAAAGCTCATGGGTTGAGACCAAGACTGGAAGACCACTTACCAATTACCATGACAGGACAAATAGGCTCAACTTTGGTAAAATAATTTATTATCAATTAAAATAGATTTGGGTAGTAATGAAGACAAAATTAAAACAACACTTTCCTTCCCCCCCACCCACCCTGTACCCAGGCTCAACTTCACTCCTTCCCTCCTGACTTGTCCCCACCCGAAGCAGTGCAGGGGGAAATGCGAGGTTATGGTCAGACCACAACAGCTCCCCTCTGCCTTCCACTCCCCCTCACACTTTTCCCCTGTTTCCATGTGGATCCTTCCCACAGGCTGCAGCCCTTCAGAATCAACCCGCTCCTGTGTGGTGTCTCTCACAGGCTGCAGGGGAATCCCTGCTCCAGCACCTGCCGCACCTCCCCCCTTCCTTCTTCCCTCACCTTGGTGCTCTCAGGGCTGTTCCTCACACTTTCCTCCTCTCTGCCAGGATGATGTTTTTGCCACTCAGGCAAATGTGTCTCTTATAGAGACCCCTCGACTGGGCAATGATTTGGAAAGTATACATATATATATATACGTATATATATAGTTGGAAAGAATAAGAAACAGACATTAAGTGTAGGTCGACACTGAAGAAAGTTGTAGAGCAAGTTGTGAGACAACATGTCCTGTTTTCTGTTTAGCTTTTAAATATTCAAGTCAGATACATAGCTAATTTATAGGTGATGGCGGTATACACTAATATATACAGGACAATATATGCAATTTTCCACTTATTACTAAGAACATTTTGTGGAAGAATTAATAAATAAACACCAGCTTCGCTGATGGTGTCATTTGAATTTCCTGCTCACATATACACTGTGTTTGTGAAAAATGGGCGAATACAATGGTGACCTTCAAAATGATGTATTAAAGTTTTGTTTGATTTGCCATCTTTCAGTAACATGGTGGTTTAATGTCTTCCAGTGCCAACTTGTCATTTTTTCCTATTGATTTGAGCTTTCACAGACTGAAGTGGCATTCTTCACCACAATCACTACATTTAGTAAACAGAAAGGTTGGGATTAAGAAGAGAGACATGGGGTTTCTAGAATAGCTTGATTCTCACTGGAATGTGTGTGCTTACACCTCCAAGACTTCTTTCAAAAAACTGTGTGATTTGAAGATATCTGAGAACTGCATATTCTCCTGGATTAGGGTTTGCTCTTTGTTTACCGAAGATGTAAATGATGATCCCCCAGGCTTTTTGAGAAGAGAATCAACAGAATTACTGTAAATGTGGCAGCAAATATTTTAAACCAGTTTTGTTGAGGATGGAACATCATAATGGCAATCTGTCCGATTTACAAAATCCTACATTTCACAAAGGCATAACTCTGCTGTCAGATGAAGAAACAATTAATGCATACATTCTGTTTCAAGTACTGAGCTCGAATTGTATATTTCAGAAAATCTCTACAGAGTTAAAGAGGAGTCATTCATCCATGCAGGTAGGATAAGGAACAAATTGAGGACTAAATCTCTGACTATCATTGACCTTTTTGCCTTGCATTTGTTTTAAAGTGAAGGAGGGTAGATTTAAATTGTACAGAAGGAAGAGATGTTTTATGATGAGCAGGTGTCACTGGAACAGGTTGCCAAGGGAAGTTGTGGATGCCCCATCACTGGAATTGTTAAGGTCAGGCTGGATACGGCTTTGAGCAACCTGATCTAGTGAAAGATGTCCCTGCCCATGGCAGGGCAACTGGACTAGGTGATCACTGAAAGTCCCTTCCAACACAAACCATTCTGTGGTTCTATGAAACTATCTACCTCAAGAAATACAATTAACCAGGAGGTTGGACTAAATGACTTCCTAAAGTCCTTTTCAACCTGAATTTTCCTCTTATTCCTATGAAATATAGGACATTGTCATATAGTATTGGTATATCAAAATGAAAAAAAAACCAAAATCAAAAACACAAACAAAAAAAACCCCAACCAAACAAACCCAAAACTCTCTATTTAGCTAAGGCAGTGTATATTCAAGACTTGACCATAATTTTTTGGACAATATAGGAGGGAAAATCCTTGAACATTTAATGTTGTAATTTCTACTCACAATAAAAGAGATGACAGCTTCAACTGATTCTGAAATCACTTTTCAGTGTACAAAAATAACTTTGGAGTGACTCAAAGTTTTTTCAAGTTTCCCCACAGAGCTCTAAACACACAGTCCCAAAGGGCTGGTCACTTTTCTTTACTACTGTTCACATTTGAAACACTGACTCTTAAAAGATGAACATCTGGGATATTCAACTGCTGTGTTCTGTTTGGTTTTTGCCCAAACTGCATATCTGGGTAAGTCTACAAGTCCTTACAGGTTTTTCTCCTTGCAGTCAGATGCTCAACTGCTGCATGTTGGCATAGCTCAAACAAAACAACTACACTGACCGGCAACAGCTGAAGTTCTAGCCCACAGCCAGTATTCTCTAATATTTTGGTACGGGCAATCAGACTTGATAAAGACTGATAGACTAAAAAAATTGTAGACTACATAAGTGGTGAAGAAAATTTCACAGTGTTATTACTATGAGAATAAGCAATTGATGTTTTTATAGAAGTTGTTCCATTAAACTATATTTGTAATGAGTTTGTTTCTAGCTATTTTACTACAGGATCATTGATAAGCATGTTGTCATTGCCAGCATGAGTCCTTTGAAAGAGAGGTTGATTGTACTATAAGAGCGTGGGTGAATCAAACTCTAGTTTAAACTAATATTTGAATCTGTCAACAAGCAGCTGGAGCAGCTTTTCTGCAAGGGAAAGAAAGGCCGTCAGGGCAGTGCCCCCTTGACCACAGTACAGTACCACCAGGACCAAGTGTGCAGAGGAGGTCCAGTCAAGAGTCCAGAATACCAGACAAATCTGTAGTGGTAGTGCATGTCCAGGACTAAGCTAGCAAGTCAAAGTAAACAAGTGAAGCTCATCCTACAGAGTACCTCAGGCAAGGACCAATGTCAATGATCTGAGTTTGAACATGGCTCCTGAGTCAGGGGCAGAAGCCCCAGATGAGGCTTGTCCCAGCAAATTCTCAGGCAGCTATTCTCACTGAAGCCTGATGCAAGGTTATTTAGCCAAAGCAGGTACCTGAGACACCTACAAATTCATAAATTTGAAATTAGTTAGAATATAATTAATTTCTCTTAAACCCTGCGTACTAAAACAAGGCAAGAGTTTTCATTTTACCACTTGATAACACTGTGATGACATAGTAATTTGCAATGTCTAAGAAATCTACATGTGAGTATGTGAGAAATGTGGTGACGAAAGGGGCAGACAGAGATGCCTGCGGTTGCACACGGAAGGCTTCCCGGTGACAGAAGAACGAATAGTAACATAAGCACAACACTCTGTAAATGGGCAGGACATTCTGCCAAATACATAAGACTGACTGATGAAACAAAAAGCAAAATAACCTGTATCAGCAGATAGCATTCCCTTTTGGGGAGGGGGCAGGGTGTGAAGGAGAAGTATAAAACACTAAAGATGACTGAGGAAAGATGTATGAGAAAGACCAGCCTGCGTGATCTCCAACCTGTCTCATCAGAAGCTCACAAGCCTGATCATTTTGACCTCTGTGACTAAGAGCATCAAGGACCACCACCACCGCTGCAAACTATGGCTCTACAGTAACGGTAGAGTAACAGCAACTCCACAGTATTGTGGACTCACTGTAACAGTTTCTTATATATAGTGATAAGGTGTAAGAACAAACTACTACGTGTGTGGTTAATGAATTAGATTAGTAAAGTTTAATTCTACAATTTAAAATTGGCTTAGTATATATCACTCTCCTAAATGCTCCCATGACAGCAATTTACGGGCATGCACTCAGCTGCAAGAGTTACAGAGCTGCACCCTACAAGAGCTGACCTTGAACCCTACAGGGTTAGGAGAACCTAACAGGAACAGGGTTAGGAGAACCTACAGGAACCTTAGGAGAGAGTGAAGGGAGGATGTTGCAGAACTTGTTGGTGCACTCACAGCCCTGACACAAAGGGCTGCAGAGGATCATGTTCAGTCAGTATGTTTTCCTCCTCAGTTCTTATAGCCTCTATTTCTTTCTGGCACCTCTTTTGTCTTTTCCATCTTATCATGGCCTATCAGGCTATTGAGGTTACTTCAAGTTAAGAAAGGCTGGTTCTTGATTTTTGACTAAGACCTTCCAAAAATCCGGAAGGCAAATTACAATCAGGAGCTTCAGTTTGTTCACCATGCTTCTTTTTTGTTACTCTGATTCATTCTGCTTAGTCAATTCAAATGTCATCCAGCTGAACACTATGTTTGGTGTATCAACTGAATCTTTGTTATTAGTGCTGTAATGGAAATATTGCCTGAATTTTGCAAGCACAGCTTTTGAATATAATGTATTTATTATGGAAAAAAAAATGTATTTGCAGCATAATTGGGATGGTGAAAACACATTAAAGTGCCGTTTGAACCTGAAATTATCTCTTTTTCTAATTTTGCAGGTATCATACAAAATGGCATCATATGAAGTCTTAAGGGAAATCTTGATGTTATCATCATAAATGCTCTTTTTGGAGTCTAGAGACATGATATTAATAAAAGAAAACTCATACTGACTTTTAGAAGGAGGTTTTATTGTTTTATACATGTATTTGTAATTTTAAAGATGTAATCATTAAATTACCATAAATAATGTGTTCTTGGATGGTAACAGTTACCTAAAGAAAATATGCCATTACATTTATTTTTGTTCATTATAGTCTATGAAAAACAGCAATTCATACAGACAGGAGGAAGGGGGAGACTAGCTATCAAAGTTGCTGCAAGTAACTTCAGAACACTAAGAACAAACATTAGCTGTTAATAAAAATGGGTGACTTTGTGTCTCCTGTAGAAAGATATGTGTTTAAAATAACATTACTTGTTAGTCTTCCTGCCGTATTACCATGTGCTGTAAAAGACAGTGTAACAATAAAAATGTAAAGTAATGTTATGTAGGGATGATCACAGCTTTAGATACCACTTTATGTTAATGAGGGATGCATTCAGAAGAAGAATCATCTTTATAGGTAGCTGGTATTCACAGTAGTCACTGACCCCAACAATTATGCCCTAACATTCCCTTTTTTTTTTTTTAATTCTGAAACCACTACTGAAGAGCATGTTGACAGCATGGGCAACTTTAGGCATTTAGAGTCCCCACTTCTCAAAAAGAGAAGCCCTTTCAAATCCAGAATTTCTATGAGCTCTAAAACATCTGTGAGGCACAGGCTGCCCAGGATGGTGAAAAAATGACTGGTAGATGAGGGAAGAGCCACGGCTATTGTCTGCCTAGACATCAGTAAACCTTCTGATGCACTCTCCCATTAGGATCCTTGTAGAGAATCTGCTGAAGTATGGGTGAGAGAAGGAGGCACTGAGGTGGACTAAACAACTGAGCTCAGAGGATGCGATCAGTGGCACAAAGTTTAGCTGGAGGCCCGTCACCATTGGTGTACCTCAGGGGCCAATACTGGGTCCAGTCCCGTTTAACATCATTAATTATCTGGATGATGGGGCAGTGCACCCTCAGCAAGGGTACAAAATGGGGAGGACTGGCTGGTATGCCAGAAGGTTGCGCTGCCCTCCGGAGGGACCTCAACAGTCTGGAGAAATGGGCTGACAGGAGCCTCCTGAAGTTCAACAAAGAGAAGTGCAGAGTCTTGCACCTGGGATGGAGCAAACCTCAGGCACTAATATATGCTGGGGGCCACCCAGCTGGAAAGCAGCTTGTCAGAAAAGGACTTGGGGGTCCTGGTGGACACCATGTTGACAGTGAGCCAGCAGTGTGCCCTTGCAGCAAAGGCGGCGGATGGTACCCTGGGCTGCATAAGGAAGGCTGTTGCCAGCAGGTCAAGGGAGGAGGATTTAATGAGCACTGATGAGGCCCCACCTGGAGTACATTGCCCAGTTCTAGGCTCTCCGGTAAAAGAGAGACATGGACATACTGGAGAAATTCCAATAAAGGGTCACAAAGATGATGAAGGCTTTGGAGCATCTCTCCTGTGAGGAAAGGCTGCGAGACCTGGGGCTGTGCAGCCTAGAGAAGAGAGGCTCGGGGGGATCTTACTGATGTATATAAATTCCTGAAGGGAGGGTGCAAAGACCATGCCAGGCTCTTTTCAGCAGTGACCAGTGACAGGACCAGAGTCATTGGGCACAAACTGAAACACAGGAGGTTCCTTCTGAACTTCAGGAAACACCTTTTTACTGTGGGGGTGACCGCACACTGGCATAGGTTGCCCAGAGAAGTAGTGGAATCTCTATCCTTGGGGATATTCATCTGGACACAGTCCTGGGCAGCTGGGTCTAGGTGGCCCTGCTGAAGTAGGGGGTTAGATCAGATAACCTCCAGAGGTCCCCTCCAATCTCAGCCTCCTGTGATTCTGTTGTGCCCTTTCCACCCTTGGAGGGTTTTGAAATCTGACTGGGTCAAGCTCTGATCAGTGTGGTCTGACCCTGTTTTGAGCAGGAGATTGGACTAGATACCTTCTGAGGTCCCTTATCTATCTAATTCATGAAGAAATGAAAAAATATTTTATTTTAATATAAAAAAATTGTATTTTATTACATAAATATATATGCTAATTTGTCAAAGCATGTCTGATGATAGGACCCATCTACTATAGGATGCATGCAATTTCTTTCTTAATTTTACAAACAATCAACACAGAATAACTCATGTGTTCTTTGTTTCCCTTTAACTGCTTCCAAGATTTTAAGAAATATATTAAAAAAATTTATGTTGCTCAAAATTCAAAACATCATTTTCTTTCTTCCTAAATGCTAATAAGGATTTTAGCATATGCAAAACTGAGTATTGCATTTATAACTGATTTACAGTGTGAAATTTAATTTCTCCTGTTAATTTACAACTCAAATAATTCACTTATTACTTCCGTTTTTTAAATAGTGAAGCTGTCTCTTTGTAACGATGTCTTAAAGGAATGAATTAATGCAGATAAATCTATTTTTAAAAAAAGAGAAAAGAAGAAATTACATCATAGAAAATAAAAGATTTTTAAATTAAATGTTTTAGCTCAAAACTATGATATAACTAAATAACTGTTCTTTATTTTGCAGAACTGTCAGGCTTCTGACTTCAGTGATGTTTTTCTCAGAGTTATATTCTGCTACACATCAGGCATTGAAAGTAGAATACCTTTAATATTAAGGAGCCTCCTTTCACACTTCTGGAATTTCAGCAGCAGAATTTGAAAGCTCCCGCTGATAAAATATTTTCAAGACCCCCTCTAAACACTATGTCGGTAACATTATATAAGAAAAAAAAATCTTCAGTTGCTCTCTTACTGCACTATTGTATCAGTGTACTAGGGCCCAAAAAGAATGGTGGGCTGCTGTACAACTTGGATGAGCTATGCCACATCATCTGGCTTGTTCTTCCACTCACAACCTACAGGCTGAGTTGAAGAGCATATTGTATCACAGGTCTTTAATAAGCCTTCACACATATGTCCTCACAGCATAAAATATGTTCAGTCAGTCCTTAAAAAATGCTTTCTTTTATTCCATTCACAGAACCAAACAGATGATCTGGTTTAGCTATTGGTCTACAAAGTGACATGGAGACAGTTCAGTGCTTAAGGTTTGCAAGAAAATGTACAGTCATTGACTTTTAGTATAGTTTTAAAGGAGGAGTGTAAGGTTAGACAGTCTCGGTAGCTGTGAAACTGTAGTTAAAATATTGTTATATTATATATAATAGGGTATTATTATATTATATATATGGTACTGCATGCAGCTCTGGAGCCCTCGGCACAGGAGAGACACGGACCTGCTGGAGCGGGGCCAGAGGAGGCCCCAGCACCGCTCCGAGGGCTGGAACAGCTCTGCTGGGAGGACAGGCTGGGAGAGCTGGGGGGGCTCAGCCTGGAGCAGAGAAGGCTCCGGGGAGACCTTCCTGCAGCTGCCGGGGCTGAGAGGGGCTGAGGAGAGAGATGGGGACAGAGTTTTTAGCAGGGACTGTAGTGACAGACAAGGGGCGATGGTTTTAAAGTAAAAGAGGGGAGATTTAGCCTAGGTATAAGGAAGACATTTTTGACAACGAGGGTGGTGGAACCCTGGCCCAGGTTGTCCAGAGAGGTGGTCAATGCCCCATCCCTGGGAACATCCCAGGTCAGGTTGGGCGGGGCTCTGAGGAACCTGCTTGAGTTGAAGATGTCCCTGCTCATGGCAGGGGGGTTGGACTACATGGCCTTGAAATGTCCCTTTCAACCCAAAGATTCTATGATTCCGTGATATTATGGTTTAAGTAATTGGAATCAAAGCTCAGATGTTTTCATTACTAATTTGTGCTCATTCCCCAAAAGCTGTGCACTGAAGGTAGTGGGAACACAGTCCGAATGCCTGAAACAGGGAAAAAAGGACCAACAAAAACTGTTTTATTTCCAATTTTATCACCTATTGTCTAGCAACCTTGGGCAAAATATCAAGTCCTGCTGTACTGTTGTCTCTGCATCTACTAATAATGCTTGTCTCATCTTGAAAAGTGACTGGAAATGTTTGGTGCTGGAAGCAAAACATGTAACAATATGCAAAGGTGCAGCAAATAGAGAATCTGGCTGGCTGGAAGGACGATTAGAGCAGTTTTCCACATCTGATGATACATTGCAACAGGCCAAGAAATTACGAGATAGGCTTTTGTAACTACCTGGACACAGAAAGTTTCAGTAATGAAAATGTAATTATTCTTAATTTTATATATATATATGTATTCGCACATTAGTTCCTTAGCACAAAAAGATATGTAACGACTAGGAATGACCATGTCTCTCTCTCTACATCTCGAGCTTGGGGCAGGGTGGGGTAAGGGGTAGGGGGGATATCCATAATTAATTTATATGTCAGCAGTAAGGGTTGTGTCAAAACCTGCTGAGAACATATTTTTACAATATTTATAAAAACAAAATTCTCAGGCTAATAAATAGAAGTTTAGCTTGTTCTGCCATTTATTGATGTGTTGCAAAAAGAACAGGAGTTTAGTCAGCAGAAAAAGATCATTTTTACTGTGAGAAAATATACACATAAGGAAAAATTATTTATTGGCAAAATACTACATTTTTTAAAGTTTCAGTAATGAAAGTTGAGAAATCTTCTGCTGAACAAAATAAACACATGCAAGAGGATTTAAGGTGAAACTCTGTGACTCCAGTGACATGACTGAAATGAAGCTGTGTAACATCAGCTGAGGACTGGCTGTTCTGCGTGTGTTGATGGCACTTACCGTTCCCAGCAGTCTATGCCAGCTGCATAACGCTGCATCCCGCTCCTAGAAGCAGAAGATTGGCAGCACGTGGACATGCCCGGCTCTTCAGGCGCTCCTGGATGTCGGAAAAGCTGCCATGGACAGATGTGACGTAGGAATGGAAAAATGATTGCCAAAATATATTGAAGCTCTCGCGTCTTGCTCGGGTGACTGTCTATCACTTGACAACCACTTTCATGCTCATGCTAGTGCATAAGCTAGCACCTTCTCGTATGTTACTGGATATGAAAACTTACAGTGCTAATTTTGGAACTAGGTGTATGAACAGCGTCGTAAAAGACTAGAGCAGTAAAAGATTACAGCATTACAGAAACAGAACATTCTCCAGGTGTACTCGGATCACAGACCCACAGCTCTAATGATGTGGACAAAACCAGTCGCCTGAAACTCATCTTACTGTTGATATGGTTGGAAAGGTAAACTTACATGGCAGCTTGGTGACAATTACTATTTTTCTTGATTTTACCAAATAATGCCTTTTACATGACTCATTGTTCAAATACTATAGTAAAAGAAGCCCCAAATCAACAAAAGTACCTTTTCTTTTGTTAAGACTTTTGCTCCTTTTAAAGATTACACAGTGATAGGATAGGGTCTATGAAAACACTTTTTGATAATGAATGGTATATTAAATTAAAGAAGATCCTGTGAAGTCAGTATGAAGTAAGATACAATTCAAAGTGATGACGATATTAGAATCTGATATTAAAGCACAGGCTAATCTGCAAATATCATAGAATTGTTTAAAAATAAATTATCTGTTAATAAAAACCAAATAAACACCCAGAAGTTATGAATACTGTTATTTAATTATGAACATCACAGTAAAGAATAACTATGAAAAATAAAGAATGCTAGGAGAAGTTATATGGTGTTCTTGCAACTCTGTAATCTGTTTTGAGAAACAGAACTTGTTTTCTTAAAAAACTGATAAGGGAAGAGAATAACTTCGGCCAAAATGTTCATAAGAATCTTGAATCAACTGTAGATTTAAAAAATATGGTTCTAGTGTGGAATAAATTACAAATATTTTTGAAGCTAGAAATCAGTCTACTGGTTTATATAGTTTAAAAATAAATCTTATTTTTCAACATAAAAGTTAAATCCACAGTTCAAATTCCAAAACATACACACATGTACATTGTGCCCTCACATATGTTCTCTGTGCTCTCATTTTTCTTTAATCTGGCTGAGATTTCTGAAATTGGTAGCAATTTTTTATTATAAGAAACTCATAGGATTTGGCTGTATGGGATCACTTACGCAGTTCCCCATTTTTACTCTTTTGTGAAATGGCTGCATTTCAGTTGATGTTTAGAACAAGTCAGCAAGCATGATTAAACTTTTAAAGAGCCTTGATTGTGAGAAGAGCTTCTTAGAATAGCCCCATGTCTGAAACAGTGAAAGTGAGGACTGTTTAAAAACAAGCCCTCGGAACTTACCTCAATCCATAACAAATACGAGTTTATGTATTTATTACATATTATAATATATTACATATAATATTATGTATTATATTATTTCTTGTATCATGGCAAATTATCAGAATAGAAAAACTGTTTGAGAAGAAACAGGGAAAAAACCCAATATATTTGTTTTAATAGCTGTAGAATTATCCACCTGATGTGTGGGCACATGCAAAGATTGGCACAGACACAACAGAAAGGACAGGAGTTGGGAATCAATTGTTCTGGGAAGTGTGCTTTTCCTCTTCTGTGACCTCCTACTATCTGACTACAGCTGACATTTACCACTGGGAAGCAATTAGCATCACTCTGCTATTAGAAGTATTTCCATGCTAATTATTTTCATAAGAGAAATGTCAAGATCTCTGCAATACTCAACACATTGGGTTTTTTACTGAATTACGTCTAATAGTTTGTTAAAATGGCACTTTAGGTTTTAGGGGTGAGATGTTCAAACGTACAAATGAGAGATGTCTGATAATTCTAAATGTCGTTTCTTTTTTTTTCTTTTTTTTTAATGCTTTTGAAAAATAACATTGTCTCTGCATTGAATCACTAAGTTTTTATTCTGCTATGAGTTCTGTTAAATTCATCTGAACATCTGGATAAGCATTACTAGACATGTTACTCAAAATGACAATTTTTTATTAGGCAAGTAAAAGAAATATGAATGATAACAAAAATTCAGATGCTTTCAATTATAAGAAAAATCATTCTCTATTAAGGTTCTATTGATTTTTAATTCCTAACATATAGTAATTTTATGCTTTGTCAAGGAAAGGTAAGCTGACCTTAATACTGAATTAATTACAATCTCTTAAAGACTTTGCTATTTCATTTCTCTCCATTCTCAGCCTCAGATACTAGAAGATCAGGTGGGTGATCTTTGAAATTGGGAGCAACCCTTAGGCAATGAGTCAATCTAACCAGCCTAGTATGGTTCCAAAAGAAACATGTGCTGTTTTTTGAGGACAACGACCTGACCTTCACAAGTAGAACCTTGAATGTCATCATAAGGGAATAGACTAATAATGGAGTAATAACACAGCAATAAGAAAATAAATAGACTGAGTTTACATTCAGAACCCATGCATTTTCCCAAAGTGTCTAGTCACTAGTTGTAGGAAAGAAGTAAGACTGTGTATACTTTTTTTTCTCTTACATTTTACCTTCTGTGTTTTCGGTCAGTCCAGAATTAATGAGGTGGTCCCTTGCTTTTTGCCATGTTAGGGCTTTTCTTTGTTCAAGGTAAAAAAGCCATGGTAAAGTAAAATGAACTTGAGAAAACAGTCCTCAAAGGTCTGGGATGACTGCAGAGGCATCACTGTAAATTTTAGGTTTTTGTAATGATGTGACTTAAAAGTCACAGTAATTCATTGCTCCCTTTTGGACCAAGAAGCCATAGACATTCTGACTACTTCTGTTTTGATAGAAAATCTAGGGCTGTGTCTAGTATTACAAGAGGACCAGTGCTCTACCTGATCTCTCATGCCTCTGTTAGTTCCGAGATGTGGGAGAGACCTTGTTTTCCTTCAGGATTCAGTGGGAATCCTTGAGCTGGGACAGAAGTCAGCATATAGCTTCGTTAGAAACAGTTCTAGTGTAGCAAGCAGAGTATAGAATGAGGGCATACCAACTATTCTTCATTGGAAAAGCTAGTATATGAACTTGAGGTAGCCCCCACTTTTGTGTTTTTGTTTTTTGGTTTTTTTTCCTCTCTCTTGCTATCTTAGAGTAAATGTGAGGTAACTCACTCCTCACTGATAGTGAACTTGAAACAGTTATAAAAAAAGAGTAACGATATCTCTTAAGCTACTGGCACAACAGTGTATCAAAGTATCATCTTCTATCTGACCTGCATCTCCTGAGAAGCTGAGAGCTTTTTTCAGTATTGGTGATGAGATTTGAAAGTGGGGTTTACTTATTTACAACCTTGTTCCTCAAACCCATGATGTTTAGATTCGTTAAACATCTTTGAATTGGCCACAAGAAGGTTGTATTTCTGACCCAGTCCTGCTCAAACATTTCTGAGGTGTATTCTGGGAGAGTGGGCTGGAATCACTTTTGAGATTTTTAAAAGTACTAAAGCTTAGGCTAATAGAAATCTTCTTACCCCTAACTCCAGACAGACCTAAAACTGTATAAATAACTGCCAATATTTGCTTGAAAATCCTCTGGAACTGCAGTTTGGCAGTTTTCAGCATTTTCAGCCCATATACAGGAACAGTTCCTAGAAGATGGGAAAGTAAAGCAATGGCTCTTGAGAAGGTGAAACATGATACACTAGTTCAAAATAGCTCAGTCTGTATACTTGGAAATGATCCAGAATAGTTTGATTTAACTGTAATGTAATACTAAAAAATATACTTTTGAAAAGTGTACTCTAAATGTAATGATACTGGTATGATGAATGTACACTCAGTGCATTTCTGTGGAGAAAGAATAATCCTCTGTCATACTGATAGAACTACCCTATTTTACTCTAATTGAGTAAGACAAACAATCCCATGAGCTATGATGTCAACAAGCTTCTTTGTAATACAAAAATTTTCAGAGTACTTAGAATAAAAAAAAAAAAGACACTATTAATTTAATTGCTAAAAGATAAGTTTGATCAAAGCTGAACAATATGAACTGCATCCTCAAATATAAGCTTCATTTAGAAAATGGACTTAATAACAAGCACATTTATTCATTGTTGGAGACTTGTGATTATTAATATTTGATCTAAGGAATGCCTTATATTTAAGACTCTTCCATTATTTACATTTATTATCCAGTTTTCTCCTGCCATTTCTTTCTGTCTTCACTATTGCTAAGAAATATGTAACCAAGATAATCATATTATCTTCCATCAGTGCTGCAATCTGCCTAACTGAAAAAGCCGTACACAATATTGCAGTGCTGCTACTGGCAGAGGATTTAACTAGAGCTAATTCTCCTCAGAGCAACTTGCTCTCCTGACTTCCAAAGAGTGCTAAAAGCTGTGAAGTTACCTCCATTCTAGAGGGCTGAAACTTAACTTCTGCTTACAGCCCCGAAGAGCCAAATGGTCAAGGTAGCACAAGGGAACTGGAGTCCATTTCTGCCTGATACGAGAGTCCATTTCTTGTGGTGATACAGCAAGCTAACAGGTCATATACAGGTGATGCCCACTGAAGCTGAATATCCATTTTACTATACATCTCACTCAGCTCATGGTTTATTATGTTTTGGGTTTTTTTTTTAATTATTTTTATTGTGCAGAGAAGCATCACAATTTAATGACCACCATGCTACGCAACTCAGCATTTGTAAAGCAGTAAATATAATTTAAAATATTTGATATTCTGCTTGGACATGTCAGTCTCATTCACAGAATCACAGAATCACAGAATCACAGAATCACTAGGTTGGAAAGGACCTTCAAGATCATCAAGTCCAACCATTAATCCAGTGCCACCATGTCCCCTAAACCATGTCCTGAAGCGTCACATCCACACGTTTTTTGAACACTTCCAGAGATGGCAACTCCACCACCTCCCTGGGCAGCCTGTGCCAATGCCTGACCACCCTCTCGGTGAAGAAGTTTTTCCTGATATCCAATCAAAACCTCCCCTGGTGCAACTTGAGGCCATTTCTTCTCGTCCTATCACTTCAAAACATAGCAAACATAATTGGCGTAATTATCAAGATTTCTATGAGGGAGGTCTTTCACAGCAACTTAATTGCTTTATGACTTTTGACTGAGAAGGATTTATTTTTCTTTCTTTTTTAAAGGTAATCATCTGTGTTTTGTATAAAATTGCCCAGAACAATCAGAATAATTTGATACTACAGACAGAGAAAGTCAGTCTGATATCATACAACTCTTCTTTCCCTTTAAAATTTGCATGCTGTGTAGGGTACTATAGTTAGGGGTGAACAAATTTCCTGACCTTAAAGAGAAGACTGCCTGTGCCTCAGGGCAACCATAGCAACAAGAGGTGATATTTGATTTGATGGGCTCCAACAATTCCTCTGCTGATAATCTTCAGCTTTAACTGTGCTCACAGAAGCTGTAGAGCCCTAGAGCCATCTATTTCTTAGGCCCAGTAATACATTACCCTAATTATAGCTTCCAAAACAGACCAAGTGAGGAAGGGGGGTTCAGAAGAATTTTCACAAAGACAAGTCTGTGGGGAATTGATCCTCTAAGGTCTGTTGTAGATTTTTTGAACTTTCTTGGTTTTTGCAATAACAACCATCCTAAAGTGTTATGCAGGAGGAAAAAGAGTCTAAAAAAGCTCTGTTATTTCATAAGAGGACAAAATAATCCATTACAACTTCAAAAAACATTTTTAGTTGAGAAAGGTTAGTTATCTAATTCATATTCATTCAATTAATTCCATGTAGAACATCTTTTATTGGTGTTAATGAGTATTTTTAATAGCTGTAGATATACAAGCAACTATAAGTTTAGTTTTAGCCCATAACTAGAAATCTCAGCCAGTTTTAATGCCCTGAAGATGGTTCATTTGCATTTCTACTCATGGTTACTGGGGAAATGAATTTCACAAGGCAGAAAAAAAATGGCATCTTCTGAGAAGCAAGCATCATTCCAGGATACACTGGAACTGGAATGATCAATAATCACCTTTCAGCCTCAGAGCGTGTCAAACAGGTAGTGGTATAAAGATGATATAGGATAAACCTTATTTTCCAAGTCATATTGTGCTGCTTGTACTTAAAAAAAAAAAATCCTCAAGAACTATAAATTTGATCAAATAGAACTGGGAAGTGAGTTCTTAAATCTCACTGCCTCCACGCTACTGACTGACTGAAACCAGGAATGAAACAGCCGTATCTTCTCAGAGTGGTGACAGAGTTATATGTGACCCTATCCAATAACGATAATACAGACAGAAAGAAGTGGTGTCTGAGAAGTAATACAAGGGTTTGGGTATGCTGGAAGCACTGAGAGAAAAATGGACGAGCGAAGGTTGCAAGGAGAAGTAAGTATGGAACATTGTCTTTGATCGGGGGGCTAAGCCACTTATTGTGGCTAAATTGTAGTTACTCAATTCAGTATTCTATTTATTTTATATCTAGAATTCTATAATTCTAAAGCTCTTTAGCTTTAGAAAAGGTTTTCAGAACCTTTGTCATTCAGTCCTGAGGGCACTCACAGCCACACCTGCCCCCCTTCATGGTCCCAGAATGCCAAGACAGCCCTTCTGGGACCTCAGTCTCAGCCCAGTGATACTGTAGATATCCACCTCTAGCCTCACCACTGCTGTGCTCTTCTGGGCCCTGCTGAGCCAGGCCCAAGCCGTGGGCCAATGTTCCATCCCATCCCTGTCCCTATGGAGATGCCCAATGCCTGGGGTTGCCCCAGCCCCCACTAGCTGCCCTGTTTTCCCTGGCTTGGGTGGTGGGATGGGCCCTGGCCAGATGACCTCATGGGGATTCCCCTCGATCCAGGCCCTGAGGGTCTGCTGGCCGCAGCTGTGTTCTAGCACACAACTAACGTCAATGTATTTTACCCTTGTTTCCCAGAGCAAATATGTGATGTCCCACATCACTTTTTAAGACTCTTAACCACTTAAATATAAAAAAAACCATCAATAATATTCTCATATTGCCCCAAACCTGTATGTGCTATGATAATTTTATTTTTAACTTGGGAAGCAACTGTAAATCAAGATCTTAATGATTTAAATGGAAAGGTGTTGAAAACCAGGTTTTCATTATTCAGTAGTTCTTAAGCTAAAGAAATACCAAATATTTCCAGTTCTCCAAATAAAAAGCAGAAATCCTTGCTGTTTCTTACTTATGAAATTGAGACATTATTTTTATATCATCATAGATTAATGAGAAGTAAGTTTAATCATTATTGTTATCCTAGATCAATGCTGCAGATGCCTCCAAGGGACTCATAGGTTTGAGAGAAATTAAAAATATCTTGTGTGTAGAAGATAAAATAAGGAATTTGCTAATTTTTTCATGTATATCTGAAAAGATGGAATGATTTAAAAAAAAGCTTCATGACCAATAAAACTAAAAAAACTAAAGTTTTTCTGTAGTTGTGTTTATTCTCTGAATTAGCAAGTTCCAAAGACATTCTGAAGCTTATCCTGTTGTTGGAATGCTTATGGAGAGCATACGCAGAGCGTCCCCTCTCCTCCTCTAATAACCATCCCTCAGTATTCGGTGAGTTGTAAAAGCTCCATCACTATGAAACACCTAGTTGAAACTACTTGAAAGGTTTTTTGGGTGAGATGCCGTCACATACACAACATGATGATACTCACTTTGGTTTTATCAGATGTTCAGGGGAAAAAAGAAAGAAAACTCGCTTCAAACTCTTATTTTCCTACAACTGTCTTGGTCATTTTTTTTCCCCCCACACAGTACCATTAATTAATGGCCATAAAAATACAGGGACTAATCAGAATTGCACATAATAGGTCTGTCTCTGCTGCTGTCAGATAGTGATCACACTGCGATAGTAAAATCTTACACTAAAACTATTTTAATATTTTGCGAAAATCCTACATGTAAGGATTGTGCCTTGTTTCGTGGAAGCATTTCCTCTTATTATAGGAAATTGTTGCTGTGCAATAATCACACCTTATCTTTCTGTTGTACAGTTACAGTTCTCATATCACCTTAAGCTTCTTAAACTATGTTCTCCATTTCCTTGTCAACCCATAACGTGTCCTCTAATCCTGACATTGTTTTAATTGACACTTTTGAGGAAGGAATTTGTTTGTCTTTGATAAAACCACAAAAGATAAGAATGAGACATGTGGAAATGTCAGGGGGAAAAAAAAAGCCCAGAAACCTTTTCCATCATCACCAGTTTAAGGTCATGTATGGGGTTTATGCGAGAAGGTTTTGGTAGCAGGGGTGACTTCTGTGAGAAGAGACTAGTTCCATCTGTCCCCAGGTCAGACAGCTGAGCTGGTCGTGCCTCTGTGATAACATATATAAGACAGGGTGAGAAATACGAGTAGCAGCTGTGAGGGAGTGAGAAAATGTGAAAGAAACGGTCCTGCAGACACCAAGGAGGGGGAGGAGGTGCTCCAGGCACTGGAGCAGAGATTCACCTGCAGCCTGTGGTGAAGCCCATGGTGACACAGGTTGTCCCTCTGCAGCCCATGAAGGACCACAGTGAAGCAGATATCCACACTGCAGCTCACGGAGGACCCCACGCCACAGCAGGTGGATATGGCCTGAAGGAAGCTGCAGCCCAGGGAGAGGAGCCCACACAGGAGCAGGTTTTCTGGCAGGCCCATGGGGTACTCATATTGGAGCAGGCCATTCCTGAAGGACCGTACCCCGTGGAGGGGACCCACACTGGAGCAGTTCTTGAAGAACTTCAGCCCGTGGGAAGGACCAATGTTGGAGAAGTTCATGAACGCCTGCATCCCGTGGGAAGGGCCCGTGCTGGAGCAGGGGCACAGCGTGAGGTGGCATGAGAGGCAGAGAAGGAACTGTTACGGACTGACCACAACCCCCATTCCTCAGTCTCTGTGCCACTCAGGAGTAGAAGACTCAGGAGTGAAGTGGAGCCTGGGAAGAAGCGGGCGTAAGGGAGAAGGTGGTTTAATTAATTTGTTTTTCTCGCTATCCTACTCTGTTATTATTTGGCAATAAATTAAATTGATCTTCCCCAATTTGAACCTGTTTTGCCCATGATGGTAACTGGTGAGTGATCTCCGTGTCCTCACCTAGACCCACAAGCTTTTTTCACCATATTTTCTCCCCTTGCCTTGCTGAGGAGGGGGAGGGTGGCCTGGTGAGCACTTGACAGACAGCCAAGGTTAACCCACCTCAAGTGGGTTAACAAGTCCATTTTTATTGCCTTAAAAAAACCCAAAACAAAACAAACAACCTTCAGGCAGCAGAAATAAGAGCTATTTGAAATGGTACGTAGCTAATTGCATTTAGTACCCTGCCATGTAGAATATAACTTCTAAGTTCCAAAATCAAAACAATGACATATTTAAAAAAAATGTATTTTGGCAGTCTGAGATTTGAGGCAAGCATTTGATCTGTGAAATTGTGTTACTCAGACAATAACAGTCAATTTTTAATGATTCATAAGCTCTGTTCCTTTATGGCAATTGGAGTATCTTAAATTATGTCAAATTATTTTAATGTGAAAAGTAATAGAGACTACTAAACCTGAGCAAATAAACAAATTAAAATACTGAAATTGTAGTATCTGTGAAGGACCTGCTATCTCCAGCCACAAAGATAGCACAGTCTTTACATACCTATCACTTCAATTATTGATGAAATAATTTCTGGTAGTAAATAAAAATTACAATCCGTTTCTAAACAATACATTTATTCCTAAAAACTCTATAAAATGCTAGGGATTTAATGTGAAGAGAAGGATTAACTTCAAGATAATAATATCCAGTCAAAATTGAGTCTTCTTTTAGTGCAAAATAGTTGCCATAGATTGGTGGTTGCAAATTTAGTAAGCTTTTATGAGTGACATGACTAAACCTGAAAGTTACCAGGGTTGTGTAACGCTGTGTCATTCTTCTGTGTAATTCTCTGCAATAGCTTTCTCCTCATCTTCTGGTAAATCTGAATTACAAGTCTGGGGCAATACAGACAATCTCAGGTGGACCTATCTAGGAGTCACTCGGTGTCTCTACAACATAAACAGCTTTGCTTTGCTCCTTGGAACAGATTCCTGGGCCGAATCATCTCATTTTTTATTGTTTGTTTGTTTTTTTTTTAACTAGACATGCCCCATTGGCTTTATTGCCTTCCCATCCTCTCAGAGGATCTGTGAAATAGTCAGATTTGCAAAACAATGACAGTTTTATTGGCCAGAAGCAATACAACATCTGAAAAGATTTGTGAAAATAGTACCACATTTCTTCACAAGACAATCTTTTCCAGCAGGCCCATCTTATTTCCAAGTTAGAAGTACTAAGTTCCTGCTGTTTCTTTATGCCCTCATTGCCCTGCCAGTGTTCTCTCCGGTTTGCTCCTGGCAATTGCTCACATCTGGCTGTGCCCACACTGACTGGGGAGTGCTGGGGCACACACCAAACTTCTTCACCTGTCAGACGCTCTGCTTGGGATCTTCCTGGAGATTAACATAGCAATTTGGATGCACAGGCCAGAAAGAGCTACGGTAACAAGTGAGAGACCTGGAATAGCAATGCAAACAGGGCGCCCACTCAGACCGGGGAATCATAGAATAGTTTGGGTTGGGAGGGACCTTTAGTCATCTAGTCCAACGCCCCTGTGGTGAGCAGGGAAAGGGGAATCACTTGCGGGCTGTGAACATGCTTCATTCTTCTCTTCTGGCCAGAAACTGAGCAGATGGGAATTCATTTTTGGTCTTTGTTGGGACTCCTCTTTGGAGAACTGGAATCTTAAGGTTTTCAGACTTGGGAAGATGACAGAGATGACAGCAAGCCTGGCATGAAGGAGCCTAGCTGAGATTTTGCTTCTTAATGTCTTCCTTTACCTTGTTTCTTTAAGGCACCGTACTTTTTTCTTTCTTGTTTGCAGTCTTCTTAACAGTCTCCTTAGGACTAATTTCTCATTAACATGTAGGTCAATTTTATTTAAAAAGTCTGAAGGGCGTGAGAGTCACATTTATGCCTCTGATCAGTCTGGTCCTAGCACAACTCTGTCCTGTCTCATTTCATTTAAATTGGAAAGGGTCAGCTCAGCCCTTTACTTTCTGGTGGGACCCAGTTACATCACTTATTGAGCATATCCTGGGAGATCCTGAAGTTCCATGTTGCCCCCAAACCCCATTATTCCTATTTAATATCCAACACCCCATCAAAGATAATCTGCTACCTCCTGAACAAGATAATTAATTTATTGGCACTAGAATTGTTAGAAAAACAACAATTCTAAGGGGTCTAACTTCATTGAACACTACTAGCTGTCAATAAGTATATCAATAATAATTCATAACGTAACTACTTTTCACACATAGCTCTGCCATATTGTCAAACCGTGACTACTGCTGTGTAAATTCCAGGAAAACAGAGTCCAATGCCTATTCTTAGTCGTTCTACTACAGATTCTTTTACATATACACATACACACACACATCTTAAAGAAAACAAATATCTTGGCATTATCCTTTTAACCTTACTTACTCAGTGCCTCACCATGCATTGGAAAAAGATATTTGCTGGTTTGACAACAATATATGACTCAACACAGATAAAAAATAGCCCCATTCATATGGAATTTCTTACAGACTTTTCTATCCTCTGTAGCTCTTCTGTTTTTTTTTTAATTTGTTTTTCTATATAAACTATATACCTTAAAAAGTGGAAAGAACCCCACTCTAGGGACAGTTTCTGACAAGTAAAATTACAACAGTGAAAACAGAGTTCCTTAAGTTTTAATCTAGTAAGTGTAACAGTATGCTACATACAAAGACTAGAATAGGTAAACATAAATTCTAAAGCTGATTGCACCAGCCTTGAAAATCTGTAATTAAGGTAAAGAAAGTCCAGGGAATGATCTCTAAGAAAATAAAAATAATGAATGAAAGAAGAAACTATTTCTCTGCAGTACATTATTCCACGATAATTAACAATTTTTATTGCTGCATATATTTCTCCAATTAGCTATCTGAAAACTGGGGTCTAAGTTAATTGATTCTGTTATACTTGTATAAATCTAAGCTAATTTCATGTGCCTCAGAAAAGCTGCTCTGTTATAGCTGATAGCAGGATCTGGTCATCCATATGGATAGCTTTGATCATTCTAAGCTGCTCATTTATAAATGTACAGTAACTAATACAAAGTAATCCAAGTATTTATCTGCAAAATAAGGAAAATCAAACTTTTCCTGTCTTACTGTGTGTAAAAATATCTTCTAAGGATTATAATATATAGCTATGTATAATGAAATGGAAAAAAAATATTTTTTTTGGAAGCTTGTCCTTAAACCAGCCCACTTCTCTATCAGAACTGACATTTTATTAAGGCTGAATGTACATAGGCAACTGGAGCAGCTTGCCACCTAACTTAATAGCAGGTGATCGAAAAGGTTGAAAGTACTACAATAAAGCACATGTCCATAGTTCAAAGGAGTGATAAGGTTTTGCTATTCCAATGTTTCTTTTATAAAGCAAAGACTGAGACAAATATAGATGGCATGACATAGAAACGACATATAAGCTAGCAATGGTATTACTAGTAAAATTTATCAGAGAGTATTATTGAAAGGGATATGTTTTCTTAACCTCCATCAACATAATAAAATTGACCTTGTCTTCAGCTGATACAAATCATTGATTTTATTTATTGAAATTCAGTAATTTGATCTATTTCTACTGAGACTGTATCTTTTTTATGATTTGGATGGAAATTCTACTTCGATGTGTTTTCCTGATCTTTCACAATCTTCAGATACATTTTTGTATAAAACATATAACTCTGAGTTGGAAAAATCTGCTGATATTTGTGTTTTGCTTTTCATACTATGGACTACACCGAGAGCTCAACAACATGCAGTTTTAAAAGCAGGTAAGGTATGTTATTCTGTGATAGAATACCTTTTGAGGACTATGTTGAAGGGTTTTCCCCTTGAAGCATTATTCTTTTATCTAATTTTTTTTTAACAAGAAAACAAACATTAAAACATTAAAAAAAAATCCATAAAACTTCTGAGTTCAGTGCATACAAATTACTCTGCCGCCTTTCTTTTTGACAGAAATACATCTCAGATTTCTACAGTGAAGCTATTGGACTCAATGGGGATTACACCCATCTCTAACAGTTCTAGGGACAGTTTAAGGCTTCTTAGCAGTGCAGATGAAATTAAATTTTATGGTGGTAACCAAATGGGTTGAAAGCACGATGGTGAGATATTCAGCTTCCAGTTAGTATGGATTTGGAAGGTAATGTGATGAGTGGGGCTGAGATGGATGGCAAGGAACAACAAAAGGGCAGACACTGGGGCTTTATGGAACAGAATTTGGGGTCTTGTTTTCTTTCCCATTCCTCTTTCTGACATTACTTCTCCTCTTCGCCAGAGTTTTCCTGTAAAGATGCCTCCTTTTTGGACAACTTAACCAGCAGCAGAATTGATTTAGAACACTGGGGTTTACCATAGATGTGATTTTGGGGCAACATTTAATAATAACCACGTGTAATTATAAAGCTGTTCTTCGACATCTTGTTATACAAGTACCCTTTCATGATGTATGTTCTTACTATGCAAGACTGATCCGGTTACACAAAAGCACTTTCGGAAATAATATTTCCATTATAAAGGGAAAACACAATTCCTCATGTTTATTTCAGACAAATATATTATAGACTTCAAAAAATGCAGAGCTATCAAACTGAAAATCTGAATGAGGATTTTCTTTTAAATGATAGCTTTTATATTGTATTAAAACAGTCAAAAAAATTCTCCTGAAGATTGTTCAGAAAATAACAGATCAAAAAATAAACACAAGAAATTGTTCCTTCATAGGAGTATCTGTCAGGTTACAAAGTATTACAGCTGGCAGGAAACCATATATTTATGGACTGATAATGTAATTTCATTCTGACCATAAATAACAGGGGTTGGTTTGTTACTTTAAAACTGCTAAAGCAACAGAAAGTTTCAAAATTCAGAAATAACCTCAACTGAGTTCCTGACATTCTTACTGAAGTAAGCATTACAGGCCATTTTATGATCTTACTTCCCTGGAGCCAATATCTGCCTTATATATTGATTTTCATAAGAAGCTGATGTGTTTCAGAAGATACGTTGTATGGAGCTCCTAAACATGGAGGCACACAAAATTAGGACCAATTACTTTGGTTGTTCTGTGGGAAACTTAAGCTTATCATTGACAAAATGGATATGTTTGCTGGTGCTGTCTTTTGACTTCTTTTTTTACTGGAAGGCAGGCACAAGAAAAAAAAATGGTTCCTTTATCTAAGATCAGTTCTAGTAAGGCCTGTAAAAGTCTCTTAAAAACACAGATTAAATTCTCAGAACTCACTAGGGTCAGTGAACTCTCACCTATGTTTAGGGTGGGCTCAGCAGAGACTAAATTTTTCCCACTACTACTTTCAGCTGGAAGTGGTTGGTCTGTTAAAGAGCATGAAGGTCACTTCTCAAAAAGGTTAAAGGAGATGTCAAGCTATAAGGAAGAAATTTAACATATTTTTTCTCCTATTTTTAACAGTTCAGAAACAGGTTTTTTTCACAGTTTTAACTTTGCGACAATTGAAACTTTCAAACTCCTAAAACTCAGGCATCCAGATGGCGAGCTCAGGTAAGCAGCATGCCAAGCAGATCCCTTGGAACAACTGTCTCATATGGCTAATATACAATCCATAATACATTCATGCAACACCATAATGTAATATTTTTCCTTTCTGTAGAGGGAGAAGGTAAAAACAAATGTTATCTGGCTTCCTAAAGCACACTCTGAAGGTGCTAGCAGATTTTTGCTGTTCTCCTCAATGAGGAAATGATCCTTTGACTGACACAGAGCATTAAAAATTAACAGTCTTGTTAATTTGAGACCTGGCGCTTAAGCTAAAACTGGGATTCAAAACATGGCTCTCAGTACACGTTTGCTGAATATCAGGCTGACATCTGTTCCCTTTGTCAAAGTCTGTTGTACTTGGCCTTTCAATGAGAAAACTTCATGAATTATCTGTACTTTTGAGTTTAGCCTGTAGGAAAAAAAAAATCCACACAAAAACCCCAGAAGCCCACCTCTCTTCATTCCACAGGAATTCAAATATTGATCTCTCAAAGGACAGAAGTTATTTGCTCAATGTTAAAATACATTCCCAAAATACATATAAGCATATTTTCTAGGCCAAACACTGTATTTTTAATTCATTTTTTTCTTAATATGTTCTAAATCACCATTTTTCCAGCAACAATCAAAAATTAACTGAGCAGTCTGTCTATGCCAGGTGATGTTTGTGATGTTTAGGGAAACTCATATCATCCCTCAGGAAGAAGAAATGTTTTGTGGATACAAGATCTTTCTTAATCCAAACTGACATGTGGGATCTCAGTGCTTGGAGGTCTTCACAGCTGTAGGGGACAAGGCCTTGAGCAATCTGTGCTAGCGTTGGAGATGGATCTATTTGGAATAGGAGGTTGGACTAGAGAGATCTTCCTGAGGTCCCTGCCAACCCCATTTTTTTTAGGATTCTGTAATTGGTTTATAGTAGCTTTAGAAATTATAACAATGTGCCTGCCTACTACCTGTGAGGAATCTTAGGGGTTTTTTCCAAGTCCTCTTTTTTCAGGTCTGTTGGCATTAATGATCTCTGAATATTCATTTGATAAAAGTCAGGCAACATTATTGATGCTGGTGATAGAAAGTACAAGTTGATTCACACCAGCCAATGGCTTGACCTTTATTTTTTGATAAAAAAGTCTCCTTTCACATTTGGGACGTGAGCCTTGAGTTAAAGTGCGGACTCTTTTGTTTATCCACTGTGACAGTATAGTCACTATGTCAGTCAGATGGATTGCATTCAATATGCCAACCTCCCTATGCAGGTTAACTGCAAAATAATTGCATACAAATCTGTTCCCTATAGTTGTTTCCCAGTGCATAAAGAACGCCCCAATCTTTTACAGAGTTCTTAGCAATTAGCTGCTTATGATAGAAATATCAGGTCATCATTATTCACTTCTGTCATTTAGATTTTCACCAGAGGAGCTGTATTATATCATGTTCAGCTATAAACCCTAAATGTACTTCCTCCAGCTTCCACTGTCTCCAGGTGTTTCATCGGGGCACAGTACTCCTGCTGCGAAAGCAGGAACAAGAGGCAATTTCAGCCCAGCTTATTTAGTATTTTTTTTTATTCCCTTCATTGAATTACATGAAAGGAAGAACAAATATTACTGGAAGTGTGAACTACATAGAAAAAATGATGCCTAACCTATGTGACTGAAATAACAACCTGATCTTTTTAATAACTATATTTTTAATGTTTATTAAAAACCAATATGTAAGGAATAGCTACTATAACACATTCCAGAGCTAACCAGAATTGCAGGTATGAAGAGGCTCATTTTACATATATTTTTCACTTCACCAAACTTTGATGAAACAGGTTTCTATCAGGTTATATATGTGTACAAAGATCCTCCCTGGAAAGCTTCTCTTAGCCCTCCCAAAGCCTGATTAATTTTTCCATGCTGTATTTATTCATCCATCTAATCTGCTTGGTGAGCATCCAACCTGATGTTCACCTGCAGCTGTGTCCTCAGTTCCACATGCCCCCAAACCCGACATCTCTACTCAATGGTAATGCAGCATCCCTTTTCAACTGCTCAGGGCCATTAACACAGCAATTATTTCTCAGTGTTTGTATGGCAACATCACCTGAACACACACCTTGCTAAATTCACGCTCACGAATGCCACATCAAGATGCCTTTTTCTCTTCTGGTTTTCAAAGATACCTGAAACTATTCTCAGACATCTGTAGCAGCTGTTCATGAACCTAGAAAACATAAGAAAGGCTTCAATTTTATTTAAGTATTTTTCCATTAACTCTTTTCCCACATCATATATTTTGAGGCAAGGAAATTGATATAAAGGAGGAAAACTAGGCCTCCTTTTTTATTTTTTTTTTTCTGGTTTGATGGAGGGGAATTTATGAGATAGTGAAAATAGTAAGTGGCAGGAACCATTTTTCACCTTTCATTACTTAAAGTGTTTTTTGGGGTTTTTTTTCCTATTATGAGAGGCAAAATGGGGAAGGGGCCTAAACTGACCTAGGAATCAAAAAGAAATTTCCTACTGCTCCGTGAAAGGTAGTTATAAAAAAACAGCATGCAATTTGGTTAATGACAGCCCACCCTCAAAGCTGACATTTCCTTCTGCAAAAAATCATTTGTCAGAAACACATAATTTATTTAAACTTGTGTGTCAAAAGAGTTAAACTACGCCACCTCCCCATTCAATCCAGAAAGATATATTTTTACAGATGTAATTATTTAGTGGTCAGTGGAATTATTTAGTCTGAGTGGACGCTTAAAGGAAGAATTTCCAATTTAGAACACTTCTTCATGCCCTCCTCATTTACTGCATCAATGTAGAATCATACAGTTTTCTAAAAGATATTTTATATCCATTTCATTACTTGTGCAACTGTTTCTCAAAATGGCTTCTTGCAGGAGCCTGTGTCACTGTCTTCCTGTGTATGAAGTGTTGTGCGACGTAAGCTTATTTTAGACACAGAGGTAGGAAAGGAAATAACAAGAAGTTGAATATCCTTTAGCAGAAAGTGATATAAACACAATCTTATGTCACTTGCAAATTAATATGGGTATATCATACAGAATCACGGAGTCACAGAATCACTAAGGTTGGAAAGGACCTTTAAGATCATCAAGTCCAACCACCAACCCAACACCCCCATGCCCACTAAACCATGTCCCGAAGTGCCACGTCTACATGTTTTTTGAACACCTCCAGTGATGGTGACTCCACCACCTCCCTGGTGGGAGTTGAAGTTGTCTGTGTGTATACAAAATAAAGAGAATGGGAAGCAATATGCCTTTTTTTGTTTACAGGAACCATTGATTTTATTTTCCTATTCTTTCTCGTTGAGGAGAACACTTCTTTTGATTTGCATTTAATGCTTATGATTCTGAGAATAGCCCATACCTGTGTGAATTTCCAATGCAAATGGGTGCATTCAAAGCAATTTTTAAGTAAGTACACAACTGACAATGATATTAATCTTAACTTCACTGAATTTACCATTTCACTCAAGCTTCTCTAGTACCTACAGAAAATTAAATCAGATTGAGATACGAAGCACAAGGCATTAATATTGAGAAAGTATCCTATATTTCTTTTATTCTATAATATAACCTTTCTGCTAAAACTCAGTTTGTGTGATAATAATCTTTCTAATACATTTCAAACAAAATAAGAAAAAAGCTTGAAAGCAAACTGGGGTTTTTTACTGTTCTTAAAACTGGGTTCCATTTTAAGCCTATACTATAGTCTTGTTAAAACTGATGGCACAACATACTTTCATCTTGAAACATCCTTGATTATAGTCAGAAGAAATGGAGATTGAACGTATTCTGCATAGGCAGTGCAAATAGAGGACAAATTTGGGAGTATATTAATAGTACAGTTAAATTTATGGTATTCTAAATAAATCACGCCAATTTATCTTTAAGTTTTTTGAAGTGAAATATGACAGTATGTAAAAGTTTTATGCTCTCAATTTAGATAGTTTACTTTTTACCATATCAGCTATTAATTTATCCTGAAGCTGCTGAGTGGAAGGTATGTCAAAATCAAAATAAAAATTTAATTTAAACAATACTTCACCATGAAAAAAACAAGATGAAAAAGAATGAAAAATGTATAGTTATTTCTAGACTGTGGCTTGAGTGAGGCTTGACTCTCTTGACATGGTTTTGAAAAGCAAATCAAATCTACACTGCTTTGGAATTGCAGTAATCTCTGAAAAAAAATGGAATTCTGGAAGAAAAAAGGGTAAATCCATATTCACTGTGGCAGTGGCCTTGCTACCGCCCACTGACCTTGTCTCTGATGACATGGCAATGAGCAGAGGTTCAGTCAGTCTTCCACGTCCTGGTTGTATAATGGTAGTGGAATCTAGTTCTCCATTTGATGTTGTATTGTAAAGCAATACTAAAACCTAGTTATAGTTGAACACATTTAGAGCTAAGAAACCTTTTTCTTACTCCAGAAAAATGAATACTATTACTAAGACCAAGGTAATATTCAAAGGCAATCTAATAAAGTGTGATGACTTTCTCAGTGTGAGGGGTTTTTTCATAGTGGCACACGCATGAAGATTTGATCAGATCTTTTTTGGAGAGAAGTATTGTTAAGTTTTCAGATCATCTTTAGCTGTGCCAAGTAAACTCATAAACCATAACTAGACATTATGCTATCTGCAATGCTACATATGCTGTAGCATGACTTAGGCAATAGTTTAGTGGTGGGAAAGTCTGAAAGTCAAACTTACAGCTGAAGAGCTCTTATAGCTCACTATTTTCCAGGATAAAAGGTGAAAAATTCATACCTCACTGTTGAGTTAACCATTTACCACTTTGGGGGTCTAAGGCTCCATATGGTCTTACAGATGACTTGCAAAAACATCAGATCTTAATCTTGTTATCATGACAAAACTGAGTATTTGTTGTCCTGTACCTCAGACCACTATCACATATGGACTGGTTCAGAGGGGAAATAATGAATTATTTATCTGGCATATTTTTTAAACTGCCATGTGTGTTTGAAGCTGTTGGAAAGTTTGAAATGGCATAAGTAGCTCTGCAGGAGATGGATTGGTAGGCAGAATGTAAGTGAACCTGCCCAAATTAAATGATGAATTTAATTTGTCGCTAGCTACTGATTTATTGCATGGTTTTCACCAGAACTGGCAGAAAATCAGAAGGGAAACTGGTTAGTGTGAATCATTACCTAGTCAAGAAAAGGCAAATTCAAAGCCTTTCCTTCAATCCTGGTCAGCTGATCAAAGTGGGGGGCACAGAAGAATTGAAATTGTACCTGAGTATCTGGATTTCCTTCTAAGAAATAAAAAACCAACCAACAAAACAAAACACAAAAAACTTAAGAAATGGAGGAATCGATTTAGCAAAAAATTCTATCTTGTCCTCAAGTAACCTGGTACGGTGTGGCATAGGTAAGACTCACTCCTGAATCCTGAGCTTCAGAAAGGGTTCACTAGCTCCCATTCAGACATAAGCTAAGGAAGTCTTGGAGAACCAGACTTCAGCAGCTTCAACCACAGAGGTAATAAACAGTGAAGGCTAGAAATTAATAATTCATTGTTGATAAAGACAATAAATGTCGTTGTGATACAATACCCTGAGGACAAGGGATTCATTATTACATGTTTTTAATTTTATTATTCTTTGACTGACATCTTGTTAAGATAGTTGAAATAGTGCATGGTAAAATACCACTTGTTCTTCCAGTTTTGGCTTCTGAGGAAGAACAGGTCATATTAATATCACCTGCATTTTATTACCTGGGGGGGGGAGGGGGAGGGTAAGAAAAATCGCCATAAAAGTTAATTGGGTGTTAATATTCTGGGCAATGTCTTTCACAGCTATGTTACATTTTAAGAAAAAACACTGCAGTAGTCCACCACTGAGGAAACAGATGTCATAAAAGCTATGAGCAGAGCAAATCAAATGTGTGAAGTACTGTACACAAGTGTATGTGCTGGCGTTTTGTGGACTGCAGATGGAAATTTTTATCAGATTTGTCCAATGTGTTTAAACAATATAGCAGGTTGCTGTGACACTTATTGAACCAAAAGGGTACTTACCTAAAGTCTAAAGGCTAAAAAAGTCTCGCATTATAAATGCAGCTTTCACCTGAAAGTTTACAGAACACGTAGAAAAGTGAGAGAAAGTTTCTCTGTAGATTATTACTGAAGACAGTCCTTAGTATTCCCTCTTTTTTCTTGAGAATGTGCTGAGTTTACTGCAGGAATTTTTTTTGTTTTACCCAGCTAGGGGAATGTCAATAATCACCTTCCAACATTTTCTACTGGAAGTGCTACATGAACTTTATTAATTTTACAAATGAGAAGAACAAATTAGTTTCATCTGTTTGCAAGACACAAAAAGCATTTTCCACCCCCTCTTGAAGGGGCCTTTTACCCTTCAGGTTTCAAGCTTTCATAAAACATTTCCTTGAACATGAACAGACCCTGTTCTTTCTGACTTATTAAATTTGCAAAATAGGGCATATACTGATAAAGTTGCATGAAAAGGAAAATGCCAATTTGGGTTTAGACCTGATTTAAAAAAAAAGAAAAAAGAAAAAAGTTCTCTTTGGATGAGTAGGTAGAATTTAGAACTTGGAAAAAAAATTTTCACTATTTTTGGAATTTATTACTGCTGGTAGATGCTTCTAGACCACTCAGAACCAGCCCACACATGCTTTTTACCATAGGGTTCCTAATACAGTGTATGCATTAAGAGTGATTTGAAATTCATTTAGCAAATATGTTAACTTTTTATTTTAATTTTCTTTAGTTGTTACAAAAGATTTCAACAAAAAATTGTGGATACATGATTACAACCAATGACAAAACATATCTATGCAAAATTATTTCTTAAACAGTAACCACAACATATGTATGTTTGCTCCTAGTACATCCGTATCAACAGTATATATATAAGATCTTAAATTTTGAGCTCGGACAAATGATTTAGACCTACTGCTTTTTTTTCCAAAGTTTCTCAACTGCATAAAGTAATGAAATTATGATAAAAGAGTGTGCCCTAGACTCCATGATCAGATCATGATGAAAACTTATAGTCTAAAGGACTAGCCTAGGAAAATATACCTTAAAGTAGAAAGGGTAAGACCTACAAGTAAATTACGCTGCTTTGATGAAAATGAATTATGATTTCTTTATGAATTTTTCATCTATACCTGGGAAAACAGAGTCTTCATTATAAGAGATTCTGACTTGTTGTCCTGGACTCCATTTTTTTTTTATAAGTGAGATAAGACACAGAAATTAATCAGACCTAAGGTGCTGAATACTTTGGGTGATTTTATGGTATAAAATTAGTCTGGATCTATATAGAATGAAAAAGTCAAGGCTTCCCACCTAAAAGCTTATCTGCCTTTCTTTTACCTCTTTACTGCCATAAAAGAGAAGAAAATTGCAAATTTTGCACTAGAGTGGGCAATGTATTTTAAAATGCTGCTACAGCTATACAAAGAGAAAGCAACAATTGAAAAGTTTCTTGAAAGTCTGTAATGTCAGAAGGCTCTTTTCCCATAGTTTATAAACATTTCATAAATATTATAGAGCTAATTTAATTAATGTAGGTGACTAAGGTCTTCTAAAGAAAATAAGCCAGATAGGGTGCTGATTTGTAATCAGTATTGCTCTAAACTGTCTAGGAGTCTAAGTTTCCTATAATCGGCGTCACTTTTAAACGAAGAACCATATGTGAGAACAATGACTTGAATATAGTAGTAAGAATAAGAAGGAAAGGGAATGAATGACACTCCTGTTTGGAAAACACAGCTATAGTTCACTGCCTTTCTGCTGATATCCAATTATTTTCTACAGGTGAAGCAGGAGCAGATCAAGTTTCATTTTATTTGTGTACTGAAAATAGTGTGAACTTTCTGCAAAGCTCTGAAAAATTAATTTTCTGATTTTATATGAAAGGTCAAAGTTCTTTTAACTACTTGTAGTAATGTAAAATCTCTGTAAACAATCTTTTAACGAGTGTATAAAAATGAGGATTCCCATGGTGTACTGGCAAATTAGTAGACAGAATTATTTTGTTTCAAGTCAAATATTAAGAAATTGTCTGGAGAATGAGTTAGCACAAAAATAAAAAGCTTGCAACTTTGACATAATGGTCTGAACTAAAATAGAACATGACTCCTCAGCAGACTCTCTTCTCAGAGAGACACTAGACCCTGGAACGAGGTGGGATGAACTCCACCCTAATGGGGCCTTAACTAAAATCTTCTGCTTTCACGAAAGCTATTGCAGATCATTATTTCTGCTCCAAAATGCCTAGCAGGCCTTCTCTAGCATACTAGGACTGTAAAATAAACGGGGTTGGCAGGGACGTCAGAAGGATCTCCCCAGTCCAGCCTCCTGTCCCAAACAGAGCCAGTTCCAAAGCTAGTACACGTTGCTCAAGGCCTTGTAACCTAAATCTGTGAAGACCTCTGAGGACTGAGATGCCACAGCTGCCTGGGGCCACCTGTGCCAGTGCTGAACCACCCTCATGGTGCAAATCCTCCTCCTCCTTGCTGCAGCTCATCGTCTCACTCCCTTTTGCTGAGCACCTCTCAGAAGAGTCTGGCTCCATCTCTTCTGTAACATCTGTCAGGGGGTTAAGGACAGCACGTTTTGCCCCACCTCCTGCTCCATAGCCCCTTCAGGCTCCCCAAACCCAGGTCTGTTAGGTTCTTCTTATATGTCACACTTTCCAACCACAGTGCATTTTGTTGACCCTGGGGGACTCCAGTTTCTCATTGCCCCTCGCGTACAACAGGTCATGCGGCACCAGGTGCAGCCTCACTGGTGCCAAGCACGGGGACCCTGAGCTCTGCTTTGCGAAGCCTCAGCACTTCGGATGAATTTCATTGAGAGAGCATGCTTATTATTCTTAGCAATATCTCTGATTTATTTCCTTTTATGGACTTGAAAATATTGTAAGCTAATAACGATTCTGCTAACATATTATTTGCTAACACAGATCTGGGTTTATTAATAGAAAGGTATTATCCTCCAAGCTTTTCTCACCGACTAAATCAATCATTTAAATCTTGTTTTCTACCTATCTGCTTCTATTAACCTAATCATTATACAACCTAGGTTCCTCAACTTTACGTCTCTTTCGAAAGGCATTGACAAAAGAATATAATCTGCATAGTTTTAGGGGCTGTTTATAAATAAACACAACAGACTAAAAGTGTGGAAAATGGTTTAATTTGGTTAATGATAAAGATAAGCAATAGAAGGAAAAATAATAGGTGTAATGATCAAGTTCTAGTAAGGAAGCAAGGGGTTTTTTTCAAAGTTATTTTTCCACTTTGCCTTTTGGACCTGTAAACTATATACAATTAAGGATACAGGCATTTTCACCACTTCTGTGGAAAGAGAGGGATATGGTAGATTACCAGAAGACAAAAATAACTGAGAAGAGCTATTGGGGAAGAAAATAGGATTCCTAATATGACCCTGACAGAGAACAACTAATTTTGCCAGCAAGAACATAAATTTAAGACTTTGATCTACTCTGTAAGAAGTGCAGTCACAAAGCAAACACAAAATGATGCAATTCTTCAGGTTTCATAGTTTCTATGCTACTTGCATAGGCTAAAATTCATTAGCTAACAACCAAAATATTTAAATAAACTAATAAATAAAATATATTGTAAAAATAGAAATAATTGAATATAAAAGAGGGAAGACGACACAGACCATGTATAAGTAAAAAAAAAAAAAATTTCAAGATGATTCAGGTTCCCCTGAATGAGAGATGAACAAACATAAAAAAGAAATAAGCAGTAGGCAACAGCAAATGTGTTCTATGAATTGCTATCATGAAAACCATGACTGTAGCAGCCACATATTGTGGGAGGCTGGGAAATTGTATTTGCAATTCTAAATGAACAAAATGCATATGAAGCAATATACAAGCCTCTTCTTTCCATCACGTTAGGAACTGTGAAATGAAAGGAGGGCAAAATAACCATAATTTTAAAAAGACTGAAATAAAATAAAAACTGAACAAATACAAGAAAAAAAGTGAAACAGGAAGAAAGATGACATTCGATCATAAAAAGCATTTAACAGTAACAAAGAAAGCTAAAATGGTTATGACATGCACAGAGAGAAGAAAAAAGGAAAAAATCTAAATCCTTGTTATTTGATGGATAAAAAAATCCACTTCTGCAAATACTAAGAAGTTTGCTGCCTGAGGTTACTAGGTGGAAGGGAATACATTTTTTTTACTGAAAATTTGAAGTGTGGGAAAGGTACCTAGTTCACTTAAAGATTGTGAATACGTTATCTTTTACAGATACTGTCAACAACTGGAAAGCTTGGTGAGAAGGAACCACAGGTTTGCGTTGCTAGTAGGTTCTGGCTAATTGATCCTGGAAATTACTACAAACATCTTCTGCTACTTGTTTTCTCTCTGTGAGTGTCAATAAGTTTATCAGAAATCAAAGGAAATCTAGTAATCGCCTGAGATATTATGGTGGGTTGGTCTTGGCTAGAAGCCAGGTGCCCCCAAAGCCGCTCAGCTGGGCAGGGGAGAGAAAGTAAAACGAAAGACTGGTGGGTTGGGATAAGGATGGGGGAGATCACTCACCAGTCACAGTCATGGGCAAAACAGACTAAATATAATTTACACAGATTAAATAAACAGACTAAAGATAATGAGAAATAAAATCAAATCTTAAAACACCTTCCCCTCACCCATCCCATCTCCCCGGGCTCAATTTCACCCTTGATTTTCCTTGATGTGCCTTGAATGGCGCAGGGGGATGGGCAATGGGGGCTGTGGTCAGTTC